>NW_028247656.1:0-48015 GCF_964263255.1 Lissotriton vulgaris | reverse complement strand
AGTCCCTACTCATGACGGTCATGTCGTCATTAGTATCCTTCCATGGCTACTGGTGTTGTATTTCTATCTAGGACCCTAATTCGATATTCCAGATTCATGCCCTTATGTGCTTATAACAAATAATATCCTTATAAAGGCATAAGAATCATATGCATATTTAGTAATAGCCCATGCAGTCCAAAACACGGCAAGGCTACTCCCATAGACTCCTAGAAAGCACAACGCGTTCTTTAAACAAACCAAGCCTCCAGCAGCCCGGGAAACCCCCCTGCTTTTGTTTTGATTTGCACAAGAACTCCTGAGTCCAGAAAGAACTGTTAGTTCTTAGTGACGTGAACTGTAGTTCTTAGTGACGTCTTATGTCCAACCTTATGTCAAACCCGGCACCTTTCAGGTATAAATACACCAACGTTGCCTTAAGCAAACACACGGTGGTTGGAAGCAGAGCGACGTTCTACTTGCCCGGGAGCCCAGCTGTTATGAGAGCCGAAGGAAACCGCCCCTCCCCTTGACACACTGAGAGAGACGCTGTCTTTTTCTCCTGCCGAGAAACTCCAGCTCCGGTGTTCCCAAGTCCCCCTCGCGGGTTGCTGGGAGATCGAGTCCTGAGAAGCGAGATACAAGACCTCCTTCATTCTATAACCAAGGTACGGAGCTGATTAAAACCTTAGAGAATGCTTGATTCCGATACTTGGCAAAAACTTAACTTAACTTAAAACTGCAAACTTACTTACTCCTTCCCACATATTAGGCTTAGGTCAGGTACACTGGGGTAGGCGTATTTAGAAGCACCAGTTGAGTTCGTTAGTCAATGTTTTTATGTATGTATATATTTAATCCATTTTAAAGTATCATATGGCTAAGAAACCATATCAATGCTTTTACAGTATTATTTCATAATACTACTTTTACTGTACGCACTTTACTTTATAATAAGTAATGCAAGTGTGGCAATTCATTTCTCTTGCATGAGAAAGAAGACTGCTCAATAAAATGACACCTTTTTATTGAAAACGTCCGTCTCTCAATTTCTCAGCACTCTGGTGGAACTAAGCATGCACGATTGACTGAGTGAAATAGCTGTCTATTGTTTTCACACGACTCTAGAGATACACTCTTTATTCTGGGGGAGCAAAGTTGTCATGTTTATGCGGTTGTCAGAAACTAATCCCTTCTTGTCTAAATCAGGACGGTTAACCCTTTCCTGAACATTCAAGAACGTTTCTAGTGACCTCTGAGCTAGCTGGCAAAACTAATTAAGTCTAACATAGTCAGTAGAGACCTAGATGACCTCAGTCCTACGTCTACACTGCTGTTTATGTTATTCCAATGCGCAGAGCCTATTGGGAATATAGGAACTACACTAGATGGCACCCAACGTTTGGTAAGGCGATAAAACTAACGCAAGACACTAGAGTAACTCAGTCGTGCTTTTCACACAGACCCCTTTCTCCCGTAAAAAACTCCACTACACGTCTGGAGTGGGTGAAAGTTTAATATCCGCCGGAACTTAGTAGGATGAGAATCCAATGTATTAGTTTTTGGTTTAGTCAACGTTGAGGGATACAGTGTTCCAAAATATTGTGCACCTAATCTTTGTTTCCTTGAAACTTGATCTGTAACAAAACTTTCTGTCAGTAAAATGGGAGAAAGTGAAGATGAAAGGGAGCAAGCTAAAATAGCAGCTCAACTCCTAGCGGATGACACAAGTCTCCAAAATGAAGACCCGAATTCTATAATCATTCCGGTCAATATAAGAAGAACTTTAACTCTTAAACTTATAGAAAATGGACTATCACCAAGAGGTGGTACGGTCATATTCGTGATAGAGGCACATGAATATCGGCAGACAGAGGTGTTCTACACATGGATACATTTTCCAGCAGCACGCGCTGTGACAAAAGATTTCCACTATTACAAAATAGAGGAACCTCCGGGTATATACACTCCTTTCGAGGACGTTGAAATCCCACTAACTTACCAAGAGCACCTACTCTGGTTTAATGGTGCCCTAAAACATCAAAATCACATCACCAGGCACGGTCCACTAGGTAGACCAGGAGCCACGTGGCCGGTTCTAGCCAGGTACACAACACACCCAGACATTGAAACAATGTCAAGCGAAGAACTCCTAGTTAAACTAAAAGAATTAACTAAGGCATATAGAGAAATAGTTCAATTGGCAAGGGACGATATAAAGTTCCTGCAGAAATTGAAGGAGACAGATATAACAGACCAACCATTTGAACTCGCCAGAATCATAGAAAAATCCTATGAAGAACTAGGAAGAGATAGTTTGGGTGGGAAACCAGTAAAACCCCAACTAACTGAAAATCCTGAAAAAACTTTTATTAAAAATAATCTAAATACTCCAAAAAAGGGTTGGGAGGGTAATAAACAATCCACTCCCAAGGAAAAACGTTTCCAGTCCAGAGGAAGGTCTCCTCAACGGAGAGAAAGATCTCCTGGCTGAGGAGGCAAGTCTCCCCAAAGGGAACCCTCTGAGAAAAGATACAACCTTAGAGATAGGGATAAATTGAGAAAACCTGATAGATATCAAGATATTGATACACGTCCCTCTCGATCTTTTCAGACTTCCTCACAGAAATCGGAAAGAAGAGGACGGTCAGAACAATAGGAAGAGCACGTCAAGTCCAAAGACAAAGAACCTGCTCATCAAGTAAAAAATCACAATTTCCCAGAAAGAAGGTAGCAAGTATTGAAATTAAACATGCAGAGGATTCTGAGGACACAACTGAAAAACGGCCCAGACAATGCTAGACAGCGCAGCAGAAGTGACCATAGCACGCAAGATCCTGATGAATCTTCTGGAGACAGTGGACACGAATGAATACATTCGGGTGGAAACTGCAGACACACGAGTTAGTGTGCCCCATAAACTATATGAAATAACATTACGTATAGAGGGAGATAAAACTAGGAAAATAAAAGGTCTCTTTTGGGAGAAACTTTCTAAATGCTATGACATCCTGTTAGCTGAAAAAGACTGCCCACCAGAGTTTGTCAGGGAATGCCCTCATGGCGAAGAAATGATTATGCCTGCCTTCTCAAATCATATTCCAATTCTAAAAAAATACACATTTGCAAGAAAATGGGCAGTGGCCAAACTCCTGCCTTATATAAGAATCATGTAGGATGGGATGAGGAATCTCCTCCACACAAAATCCAGTTAAAAAGTCAACCCACTGCACAAAGGCAGTACCCAGTTAAACAAGAAGCTAAAAAGCAAGTCAGGGAGATCTTAGATCAACTTGAATATCAAGGGGTGATTTAAACATGCACCTCACAAATGAACAATCCTTTGTTTCCTGTCTCCAAGCCAGACGATTCATATCGCCTAGTTTTGGACTACAGACATTTAAACTCCTGCTGCAGAACTTTTGCAGTACAAAACTCTCACAGTGCAGCACTAATGAATAACATTGTGCGCAAAAAATATAAAACAACATTAGATATCTCTAATGGATTCTTCTGTCAAAACATTGCACCTGAAAGCAGGTATTTGACCGCTTTCTCAATAATGGGGTCGCAAAAACAATTTTGCCGACTCCCACAGGGATTCAAGAATAGCCCAGGATTATTCTCAGCAAGGGTAACAGAGTTACTACAAATATATGATGATGAGGCATTATCATATGTCAATGACATCTATCTTACAGACGATGACCTGGAGACTCACTTAAAAAGAGTGAACACCATGATACTTGGGTTTGCATCAGAGGGTTACAAATTCAACTTTAAAAAGTCAAGAATTGCCCATCTAACAGTGCTATTTTTAGGATATGAATTATCAAGTGAAGGCAAAAGCCTGGCAGACAACTTCCTAGAGAAGTGTGCAGTACTCCAAGCACCAAAAATGCTGAAAAATGTACAATCAATACTAGGCTTCCTCAATTTCTGTAGAACATACATTTTAAATTATGCAGAGAGGGTTAAACCTCTCTATGAATTAATAAAACCTGATTTCAAACCAATAAATTGGACTCAGAAACACACAGAAATCTTAAGATCACTACAAACAGACATGTTAGCTAAAACAAAATTGCAAACTCGTGACAACGTATGTAACCTTGTAATCCGAGTCATCCCAGGAAGATGCAGATTCACATACCTGACCTCTAATGAGGGAGAAACGGTAACTATAGCTTACAAATCACATTTGTACACTCAAGCTGAAATGAAATTCAGATCTACAGAAAAAATTCTGACTGCGGTTCAAACTGCTGTGGCAAAAGAAAGAGCCCTAGCTCAAGGCAAGAGAATAACTGTTTATACAGCAGAATCAGCCCTTGAGGCATTAACAAGTCCACGCAATCTGAATACAGTGGCATTAGATCCAAAATGGATACAATGGGAAAATTCTCTTGCTACAGAAGACATGAAATACTATTTTAACCCGAAATTGAAAAAACTAGATGATCTAGAATATGAACAAGAATATCCTCTGACAATCGAAATTCTGCCTCTCAAACAATATACCTGTGTAATCTATATGGACAGATTCGCACAACACTACGATGTAGATAAAAAATCCTACAATGCAGCGTGCCCGATTGTCAAAGGTTGCTGGCGCTCTGGTAAATTCAGACCTATGATTACCAGAACTGATTCACTCAGAAACTGTTCAGCTGAATGAGCTGAAATAAGATCTTTGAAGATTGCGCTTGAAAATGCCGATCGCGAATTCCCCACACTAATAGTGTGCGATTCGCATTACTGCGTCAAGTCATACAACAGTGACATGCAGACATGGAGCAAAAATGGTTACAAAGATGACACAGGTGCCACAATAAAGCATAAAACGCTTTGGGAACAAGTAGTTCTTTTACAGAAAGAACTACAAAAGACTCACGTGATACATACACTGAGTCATCAACGTGATGGCATTCACGTTGCAGGGAATTCATTGGCTAACAGAGCCACAGCGGAAGAGGTTCAACCGGCTTCCGTAGCCACAAAAAAGCTTTCTAAAAAACACATAGATGGAGAAACCATGCTGGCGGTAAAAGCCTCATTAAAAGGCAATTATGCAGCATTACCTCTCAACTATCTACTCAGTAATACATACATAATTGATGCAAACTCCATTCCTTTCGCTCAAATCCCTTGAGTGTGGGATAGAGTAATTCCAAACACGAACCAGAGAGTTTTCTTGATTGAAGACGCACACATGGGACTGGGTCCGAGGCACCAAGAGATCTTGAAATCTCTAATTGAATTACAATCAGAATACTGGTGGCCGGGGATGAGCTTGCAAATTTACAGATTTGCAATGGATTGTCCAGACTGCAACAGAGAACGCAGTTGTGAACCGGACCAGACTATTGCCAGGACACCTTTATTTGAAAGCATCAGGCGATCTATACGCAGAAATCCAGCCGGAGAAATACGTTCCCATAATCATTAAGACAAAATTCACTTGAAAATGTGGCCCCAGCGCTCGGCTGACTCCAGAACTGTTATAAAAGATTTGCGAGTCTTTATTGGCACATACGCAATTGGCATGCTACATTCTGACCAGGGTCCTGCGTTTAGCTCTTGAGCTTAGAAAGAGGCCATGACCAGCATGGGCATTGCATTGCGGTACTCCTCTCCCTTCCATCCTGAGGGAAATGCGGTAGTGGAAAGAAAAAAACGTGACATAAAGCAATCTATAATGGCGAGGGTATTAGGTTCGGGTGATGGGTGGGTCAAACATTTAGTAAGTGTCCAACGTAGTTTTAATAACATGCCAAGAAATTCTCTAGGAGGAATCAGTCCGTATGAACTTTTGTTTGGTACTAGAATGATTATCCAGGATCAGGATCGTCAAACTTCAGTGGTAGAAGAAAAAACCTTTAATATCAAAGATCGTTTGGCTGTTTTACAGGACTTGATTGAAACATGAAAGAGTCTAAGTAACATAAAGTTTAAGCCAACAACCACTGAAGAACCACCTGTCCCAGCAAGACCTGTCCGGATTCCGAAGATTGGGGATCTGGTCAAAGAAAAGATCGCGGTAAAGAAGGAATTTGGGCCTTCTTAAAGAAAAGCAGTACCTGTCTTAGCTGTCAGCGGAACAAGATCAGCAGTACTACCGCCACTTGCTGGTAAAAAGGAAAACAGAATTGTTTTCATCGATCTGGTGAAACCACAAACATGTGGCCCATAATAAATAGCAGGCCCAGTGGAGTACCAAGAAATAGCAGAAGACCAAACTTTGCTACAATCCAAGAGCTTCAAACTGAGATACTAATCACATTCGATAAACCTACAGTAAATAACAAGGGACTATGCAATAAAGCCATGGAACTTGTGCCTCTTGAAACCCAAATTGCAACAGTTAGTGAAGATACACCAATCTACAACGATGTAGCATCAAAATGTACAAATGTAACAAAAGAAAATGCAAAGATCAATGGAAATCCGGAAGCAATCCCACCAATTTACAGAACAGCATCTGGCTATTTTATCAACTTCGATGACTTTTCCGATGATCCAAATGAACATGGAGACAAGCCAGCAACAAAAATTTTCTAAGAAAAAATGACCAAACTTTTTGACCAACTAAAAGAAACATATCTGATTTCACCATGGATAGAACTATGGATTGTGTTAGGTGTACTTTTGCTCCTGCTTTGGCTCATCATGGTTTTACGCTTGGGTAAATTCATTGATGGAAAATATAGTAAAATGGACACAGCAAGTCAGAACATCAATTTGGTCCTAAAGTCTCACCGATCCTCTCACATCGAGAAAAGAGAACTATCACAGCCAACCCAATACCTGGTGGTATAGCATGGGACAAAACTGACTATGATATTTATGGCCAGATTGAGTTCTTAAAGTATCCACACCAGTTTAAGGTTTCCTTAAGTGACCTTGTGATACCAAGTAGTTTCTCTGATGATTGGGACTTTGAAAATATTAATAATATGATGTCAGATTTAGTAATGTCAGCTAAATTCACAGAACATGATTATTTACAGGGTTCATCAAATTATGAAGAATTATACTGTTACAATCACTATGGTCATCACTATTTGCATAAATCTGCACAAGCTAGAGATGTTTTTACTTATAATCAATGGGAACATTGTCCAACTCCGCCAAAAGGCAGCTCGAAGACATTCCATGAGAAATTTCCATACTTCTCAGGGTTTAACAATAGTGATCCAGAAACGTTTTATTTTAAAATGTGAAACAAAACAGGAATGAAAACAATGTTGACAAATACTAAATTGATTTATTCTGAAAAATTTTATGACAAAATGTCTACATTTGGTTTTGAGTTCTGGAAAAATAACATTGAAACAAAAACCATCTGGGGTGCAAAAGACTGGCAGGTACAAGGTCTAGAATCATTATTTAGAGCCTGCATGATCTCAGAACAAATAATATTCTTGAATGATTCCATTCAACAAACTACTTGTCTTGGCTTAGGTGAGATAAAAGACTTAAACAAACCGTCTGTTCCGAAGCCCATACCTGATAGTAATAGCACTACGGATGTGGAAATAGACGTATCCCATATTTTTCACCAAAATAGAACAAATCCTGATTGGAAAAAATGGTTGATCTGGCCCACAGACACAAATTACAGTCAAGATAGATTCCTGAACAAAACACAGGGGTTCAAACTGACCAGGCCAGACCCAAGATACTCCCAGAGACATCATCCAGGGATAGTTACAACATACAGGGCCCGATTCACAGAATAAACTTAAGACTCAATCCTAAACTTACTACTATTTTGGTATTCACAGAAAGCACTTACTACTTTTGGCATTCACAGAATGAATTTACTACTTTTGGTATTCACAGAAGTTAGGATTTCGTCTTAAGTTTGTCTTAAGACAAACTTAAGACAGACTTAAGACAGACTTAAGACAAACTTAAGACAGCCTTAAGACAGACTTAAGACAGACTCAAGACAGACTTAAGACAAAATCCTAACTTAAGTCTGTCTTAAGTCTGTCTTAAGTTTGTCTTAAGACAAATTTAAGACAAAATCCTAACTTCTGTGAATACCAAATGTAGTAAGTTCATTCTGTGCATACCAAAAGTAGTAAGTGCATTCTGTGAATGCCAAAAGTAGTAAGTGCATTCTGTGAATACCAAAATAGTAGTAAGTTTAGGATTGAGTCTTAAGTTCATTCTGTGAATCGGGCCCACAGTGTAGGGAAATTATGCCTTGAGTGGCTACAGAAATCCACACTGGCTGAAATTAAGCAACACTTGACTTTACTTAAAGAAGGTGCTGACTTGAGAGATTTCATAATGGGACCTCGCAAACAGCGTCAAAAACGTTTCATAGCGGCCGGTATATACGCTGCATACAACGAAGCTTGGAAAGTAATGCAAATTGAAACAGCAGAAAAAATACGAGAAATTGATCGTATTCATTTGGAAAAATCACTTTCTGTAGTGGACAATGGGTTAACGACTCTGTTCTCCAGAATATATTCACTGGACAGCATTGTATCCTCTGCCTTTGATATAATAGAGCAAGACTTGCTAATGTTACAATATGGTCAGTCCCAATTGCGTTCTATTGTACAGCTTGGCTGGACGTTGCAAACCTACGTTCAGGTTACGTGCCATGGCGCTTAATCAACGTAACGTAATTATTTTCTATTTTTAACCTTACTGATAAACAAATCAGTTTGGCACAAAAAGGAGCAGACTATACGATTCTGAGCATTGAAAAACTTGAGAGATTACCATTGACAATGTCAGAGAGACCTGTCATTGAATGGATAATACACAGAACAATTACAATTCCGATAACAACTTTCCAGTTTAAATATTGCCAAGAATATACACCAGCAGGCCAGTATGAAAGGTTGGGTAAAGGATACATCAAATCAACCTGGGATTTACCTTACACACACAAATGTTATAGTGAAGGGAAAAAGGAGGTATTCCTTAGTGGTAATAATTGTAAAAAATCCCTAAGCGGTACACTTCTGTGTCAAGGTATTAACTTGCATGGAGCTTGCGAAGGGTCTTCAAATAACCTTTCATGTCACCTGCAAGGCACTCCTGCAACACAGATAGAACCATTCTTCAGACAGCTTTCCAACGGAAGCTACGTTTTAATAAATGACCACAGCTTTTGTGGAATGGTGCCAGGAGAATGCTAACTCGTAACTGTTACTTCCAGGGTCGTTTGCTGTATGCAAGTATTGTATCCAAACAGCAATTCAGACATGGAGGCGGCAATATGGCCTTATGTGAATATCTCTTCTATTCGAAT
Organism: Lissotriton vulgaris; assembly: GCF_964263255.1. Lineage (NCBI taxonomy): Eukaryota > Metazoa > Chordata > Amphibia > Caudata > Salamandridae > Lissotriton > Lissotriton vulgaris. The sequence continues at coordinate 38,756 of NW_028247656.1, read as the reverse complement.
TGATACGTAAAAATGTTAAGTCAAATCTTAAACATGTCTGATACCAGTGGCATCGCACATGTATTTAAGACAGTTTTTTCGGGACTGTTAGCACCCTTTGAAACAGTTCTGGGCATCTTCCCGAATTTTGTCCATTCTGTCTTGGTGGCCTACCTTGAATTTTGGGACTCGTGGCAGGAATTTTATTTTTGTTCCTTCTGCTCCGATATGGCAAGCCAATCCACAGACAAGACTCCAGCAACGATGGAAGAAACGATCCTAGCAATACGATACCGAGACCCTATCACTAAGGTCCTCGGATTGGCCAGGCGAAGAGATCTGAGTACAACCTGGTTTCTTTCATTCAGACCAATCTGGCAGGATTGCATCTTACCTGTTCTTCGATGTCTGCTATGCGGAGAAGAATGCGTGTTGGACGTCTGTCTTACACTACCATCAGCAGTACCAATGGATATCAACGCTTTGCTTTGTCCAGTAACGACTCGTGCAACGTGTTGTCCCCAGCGGCTACCTATTCTGATGACGGCATTCGTTGAGACTTCACCATTACGAGTAGGTGGCGGTGAAGTCCGAGAAGAAAGCAGCACCAAACAGGTACACCCTTCTGTGAGCATTGCTGATCCAAACATCGATGATAGCAATCACGCACAGATCTGCACTTTTACAGTATTTTCAAACTTGGTCGAACTTTCACCCGATGTTGTAGACCAATTTTTTGCGAGTCTGTCTGGTATGATGTTCTCTCCTAACAACGAGAATACCCTTTAAAAACAATGAGCACACAGTGTTCCCTGAACTCTGAATTCGGCCTTCAGTTTTTGATAAACAGAACTCCAAAAAGACAGTGACACAATTTTTTTCTCCCTTCCCGAGAACGAATTCAATATTCCCGATTCATGCCCTGATGTGGTTATAACAAATAATATCCTTATAAAGGCATAAGAATCATATCCATATTTAGTAATAGCCAATGCAGTCCAAAACAAGGCAATGCTACTCCCATAGACTCCTAGAAAGCACAACACGTTCTTTTAACAAACCAAGCCTCCAGCAGCCCGGGAAAACCCCCTGCTTTTGTTTTGATTTGCACAAGAACTCCTTGAGTCCAGAAAGAACTGTTAGTTCTTAGTGACGTCTTATGTCCGACCTTACGTCAAACCCGGCACCTTTCAGGTATAAATATACCAACGTTGCCTTAAGCAAACACACGGTGGTTGGGAGCAGAGCAACGTTCTACTTGCCCGGGAGCCCAGCTGTTATGAGAGCTGAAGGAAACCGCCCCTCCCCTAGACGCACTGAGAGAGACGCTGTCTTTTTCTCCTGCCGAGAAAATCCAGCTCCGGTGTTCCCAAGTCACCCTCGCGGGTTGCTGGGAGATCGAGTCCTGAGAAGCGAGATACAAGACAACCTTCATTCTATAACCAAGGTACGGAGCTGATTAAAACCTTAGAGAGAATTCTTGATTCCGATACTTGGCTTAAATTAACTTAAAACTGCAAACTTACTTACTCCTTCCCACGTATTAGGCTTAGGTCAGGTACACCGGGGTATGCGTATTTAGAAGCACCAGTTGAGTTCGTTAGTCAATGTTTTTATGTATGTATATATTTTATCCATTTTAAAGTATCATATAGCTAAGAAACCATATCAATGCTTTTACAGTATTACTTCATAATACTACTTTTACTGTACGCACTTTACTTTATAATAAGTATTGCAATTGTGGCAATTCATTTCTCTTGCATGAGAAAGAAGACTGATCAATAAAATGACACCTTCTTATTGAAAACGCCCATCTCTCTATTTCTCTGCCCTCTGGTGGAACTAAGCATGCACGATTGACTGAGTGAAATAGCTGTCTATTGTTTTCACACGACTCTAGAAATACACTCTTTATTCTGGGGGAGCAAAGTTGTCATGTTTATGCGGATTTCAGAAACTAATCCCTTCTTGTCTAAATCAGGATGGTTAACCCTTTCCTGAACATTCGAGAAAGTTTCTAGTGACCTCTGAGCTAGCTGGCAAAACTAATTAAGTCTAACATAGTCAGTAGAGACCTAGATGACCTCAGTCCTACGTCTACACTGCTGTTTATGTCATTCAAATGCGCAGAGCCTATTGGGAATATAGGAACTACACTACACTGGCCCCTTTATTCCTAACACTATGTTCTTCTCTGTTTCCCCTCGCCCCCTCCTGCAGTCTGAGACTTCTCTGCCCCCTCCCGCCCCACCACTTCCATTGGTGCCTTCTTGCCTGCCTGCACTTTTGTTACCAATGCAATAGGACTAGCGTAAATGCGAGTCCTATTGCATGGTATATACTTGTTATTGGAAGTAATTGCTATTAATAACGGCCATTGGAAAGCCGCTTCCGGGCCTTCCTCTGTCCCAGGCTGCCGGCTCTGAAATGCTAGCTCGGTCCAGTAAAAACGACTCAGTGTCTGGCATCTTTGCCGCGGGTCCTAAAGTGTGCTTTGCCGCTGTAGCTGGGGGTACCCTCACTGGGACAGTGCCCGGAGCTGGCGCCTGGCACACCTTCTGCACTCATGCGTGCTCATTGTAGCAGAGATACAGGCCCTTCTAAGGAAAGGGGAAAAGCACCCGGCCATAGCTGCCTCACTGAACAGAAAGGGAGCTTCAGACGCCTTGGCACACCTGACTACCAGCTGCCGGGGGCTGGCAGACGTAAAGGCTCGCAACTACAGCAGAAGTAAGAAAGGACGACCTGAGCTCCAGCAGAATGCCTGCCTATGCCCCCCCATACCCTACCACACACACAAGGTGAAGAGCAGAGATGCTGTTATGGTATAAAAACCTCTTCATGTTGACCAAATAAACATGATCGGTGGAGATGCCAGGGCTGAACACACTAGCAGCGATAGCAAATTCCAGCGCATAATAAAATCAATTGCTACGACCAATGGAAGGATTACAAACTTCTACTATTCATGCAAATAAAAGTAGCACTCGAGGTACACAATCTCATTCAAGTAGAGGACTCGGTAGACGATGAAAATAAACTGCAAACACAGATAAGGTTGGATATAAACTCCAGTAGTTCATCTGGAAAAATCTGTCTCTTCTGCAGGAAGAAATGTAGGGGTGTAGTTGCCAATAGTGCAGCAGGTGTAACACCAGGGCAAAGGGGCTCAGAGCGGTGTTGGGCCCACTGTATTCCAATGATGGGTGTCTTTTACTTCGCAACCGGGAGGCCAGGGCACCCTTTCTGTCTGCTGTTGCAGGGCCCTCTGCACCCAGGCTGCGCCGCTGAAATGTGCCTAGAAGCGAGACTGACAACTGTGAAACCAACCTGATTCAGGAATCACAGATTTATTCCACTCTAGATTTTAGATTTGGGGGAATGGGGTGGCTTTGGACAATAGCCCCAGATTTTGAAGTGTAAACTAACAGATCAACAGTTGCATACTGAAGACAAACAATCAATCATATAGAGGGTGGAAAATCACCCACGAGGGTCTCAATGCGCTAGAGTTTGCTACCTGCTTCATGGTTATGTTTTGTTATGTTAATTTCGATTTATATAGCGCCAAATCACCGACAGGTCTCTTAGCGCTTGCTTTGGGAACCCGTCCTGGCTTTCCCTGCGAGATAACCCCTACTGGGCATCCCCAAGGTGAAGACCAGGCATCCCATCGCGGTGGGCCGTAGTGGAGATTAAGCTAGCTATTGCCCAGAGTTGCAGAGTGTGAACCCATGATTTGAGTAGGCACCGAGGCGAGAATTATCGAGTCCGTGGACATTTTGAGCTCAAGACCCTGCCGCGTCGGGAATTGAACCCTGGTCCCGGGTCTGACCTCTGCATCAGGATCTGCCTCCTCTAACCAGTGAGCCATACTTCTCACTGGTTAGAGGAGTTCATTCCAATAGACCGGTCTGGATTGCCCTTCTGAATTGCTTGATTGTATGGATTTTGCATGCAGTTGAGCCCATATTCACTCAGTTATTTTTTTCCCATCCACTCTTCTGTTTTATTTGTGGGCCTACCCACTTGACACTGAAATACCCATTTTCGTAATTGCACTGGTATTACGGGTTAGAGTGTCACGGGTTAGACTCCGCTGATTTCGGAACTCACTCGTTCAGAATAGGTGCAGCCACTGAAGCAGCGGCAAGGGGCCTGGCATTCAGGGCATATATCCCAGAGGCAGCGGTCTACCCGACACCTTTCCCAGAACAGCTCTGTCAACTTGGTGCCCCAGAGTATCGCACCTCGTGGCTGCAAGCCTAGCGCCTAGAACAAGGAGTGCTTATGAAGGGGCGTTTGGTCCTTTTTGTCTTTTCCTGGGGGACCAGTGGGCTAACAGATGGCTTGACCATGAATCGGTAGTTGCGTACCTTGCCTTCATGTGGGAACAGGGCTGCACAGTAGCGGCAGCAAGGAGACATGTCACAGCAATATCCTGTTTTGCTAAATTACGTGGGAGGGGCGACCCCACTAAGCATTTTGTGATACGTCAGGCTCTGAAGGGGTGGCAGCGCTTACAAGGGACCCAGCCTGACTGTAGGAGACCTGTTGGCTTAGAAACCCTAGGGAAGATAGTGTTGGCCTTACCACAGGTCTGTACGTCACCTGGTGAGGCAGTCCTTTTCTAGGCGGCATTTTGCTTGGCGTTTTACGGTGCTTTCAGGGTGGGTGAGCTAGTCGCGAGGAATAAGCGGGATTGGCTGGGGGGACTCCAAGCAGGACACGTGAAGCTAGCTGAGGGCTCGGTGATGATATCCTTAGCTAAATCAAAAACTGATCAGGAAGGTAGGGGGGATAGCGTAGTCTTGCACAGGGCAGGGAACACAGCATGCTGCCCGGTCACCAGGCTAGAGGCCTTCATGGCCCAAAGGGCGCGAAGTTCAGGGGGGCCATTTTTCACACAAAAAAACCTGGGGATGGGTAACTGGCCCTAAGAAAATTGTGAGCGCTCAGAGCTCCCTGTAGAATGGTTATTGGGCAATGATTTGGAAACTTCAGCTTAGGCTCAAGTGGAACACCGGTGTCATGCAGAGGTAGGTTATCACTAACCTTACAGCCGGATACAGCGGGAACGATGGGATGCTAATTAATCCCTTTCCCTATGCGGAGATACCCATGAGTATACAGATATAACACTGCAAGGGTAACACCACCACAGGGGAAAGGGAAAAAAAGGGACAAAAGAAACAATATAGTTGCAGCTGCAAGACTCAGATGAGGGATGTTGTCAGATGTTGTGGACCTCACTCTCCTACAATACACCCCGTCTACCCTGTAAATGAAACACAATCCACACACGAATGAGGCACTTATCTGACTGTAGATAATCCTCTAGTTATGCTAAGTACGTAATCCTTCTGGACACTCTGCGTCTCCTGGAATCTCTGAGATATTCTCCGGTAATTCTTCCAGATATATCACTCTCCTGAGCATGTTGCGCAATTACTAATAAACAATAAGCATGGAGCGCTTCCTAGCACGTAGACCCCTTCACTCGGGAGGTTTCACGGAAAGTGAAAACAACTGACCGGTACTTCCACGTTGTTGTTAGAAAAAAGCCGGGACAAGAAAATAAAGAAACAAAAATAGAAATGCTTCCTTCGCGTGTATGCACCTTTTCTGTTCGCATATTTACTGAACAGCTCCAAGGCTTTTAAGCCAGTCACTACGGAAAGATGAAAAATCAGAAGTCTATAAGTGAGCGTGAAAACGCTCCAAAGAAAGGCAGGTATTCCTGATCAGTTGCACACAGCTCACACGTGCAGCTTCAGTGCCACAACCCAGACATTGGAGCCGACTCGGGCTTCGATAACAGTTACCGCCCAAAGCGTATGAGACGCCAAGCAGAAACGGATGATTATCTTCCCAGTTCTACTCCGGCATGAAGGCAGCCGTCCTTATGCAGATTCGGCTGGGAAATTAGTGTACAAAGCAGCAGCCTTCTCGCATTCACTTCTCCAAGGTAAATTCTCGAGTGACAAGCCCCGAGCACAGCGAGGGCGGGGCTTAAGTAAACAAGTTGGGTGCCCTGACCAGCTCTCTCTCAGGATTATGAGAGATGTAGTTTCATGCCTAATCAATCATACTATGTTGTGTGTTCCTACTCTGTGTGCCTATCTCTGCTTAACCATGACAGCCGGACACCAGCAGAAATGCTGGGCATCCCTACAGATGTGTTTGTCATGACTAGGTTACAGGCAAACATGTCTTCCACTGAACAGGCCCTGGATCCTGAAAAGATGGACCAGGTGCCATCCAAGAGAAGGAGCAGAAGGGCTAAGGCAGTGTCTTCCACCCTGCCTCAGAGTGAGGATCAGTCTCTTGAGGGAGATGATCCCAGTCCCTGTGAAGGAACTGTCTCAGAGGAACTTGAACCTGATCAGGTTGAGTTCTTGGGGTCAGGGGGCCTTCCAGGGCAGATTTGAACCAGGAACAGCTGAGCTGCCCCTTTCTTGAACCCCTTCCTATTAACATTGAAACATGACATCGGATTAGCAGGACACTTAGGCCAAAGCAAGACCTGGGACAGGCTTGTCCCTCACTTTCACTGGCCTCACATGTCAGAAGACACAACGGAGTGTTGTCGCTCCTGTATCACTTGCCAAGCCAGTGGTAAGGCAGGTGGTACTACAAAGGCCCCCCTGATACCACTACCTGTGGTGGGGATTCTCTTTGAGAGGGTTGGGATTTACATTGTTGTTCCCATGGATTCTCCAACTGCATCTGGGCACAGATTTATACTAGTGGTGGTGGACCATGCCACTAGGTATCCAGAGGCAATTCCCCTTAGGACTACCACAGCTCCTGCTGTGGATAGAGCTCTCCTGAGAATCTTTTCCAGAGTGGGTTTCCCTAAGGAGGTAGTATCAGACAGAGATGCTTAATTTATGTCTGGTTATCTGACTTCAAGTGGAAGGAGTGTGGAGTGAATGACAAATTGACCACCCCTTATCACCCACAATGCAATGGGTTAGTTGAGAGAGTCAACAAAACCCTCAAGGGTATGATAAAAGGTCTCCCTGAAAAGCTTAGGCGCAGATGAGACATCCTTTTGCCCTGCCTTCTTTTTGCCTACAGAGAGGTTCCTCGGAAGGGGGTTGGCTACAGCCTTTTTGAACTTCTGTTTAGACATTCAGTTAGGGGTCCCTTATGTTTGGTTAGGGAGGAATGGGAGTTACCTCTCAAACCACCTAAACAAGACATAGTGTTCTATGTGCTTGGTCGCTGCTCCGGGATGGTTGAGTACATGAAGAAGGCAACCAGGAATTGAAAAAGGCCTGGAATGACCAAAAGGCTATTTTGCTTGCCTGTGTTTCAGCCAGGACAGAAGGTATGGGTGTTGGAGCATGTGGCCCCAGCAGCTCTCCAAGACAAGTGGAGTGGGCCCCATACCATACTTGAGCAAAAGGGAGAGGTTACCTACTTGGTGGACCTTGGAACTCCCAGGAGCCCCCACAGGGTGCTCCATGTGAACAGGCTCAAGCCATATGTGCACAGGGCTTGCTCAAGGCATCTGATGATGGGCAGGAGGAAGAGAGTGACCCACTCCCTGATCTCCTCTCACAGAACCCTGATAATGGTTCAGTTTATGGAGTAGCCTTGGCAGGCAGCCTCACTGAACAGCAACATACTGAGTGCAGGAAGGTCCTCAATCAGTACAAACATATATTCCACTGACTACAAGTTAGACCACCTGGTGTACACATGAGGTAGACACAGGTGACAGTCTGCCTTTTAAAAATAAAATTACAGGCAACCTGATTATGTCAGGGACTGTATCCGGACTGGAGTCCAGAAAATGTTGGAACTGGAAGTAATTGAGCTCTCAGATAGCCCTTGGGCTAGTCCAGTAGTCTTAGTATCAAAACCTCACACCCAGGGTAGTAAGAAAGGGTAGTAAGAAAGAGATATGGTTCTGTATTGACTACAGGGGACTCAATGCAGTGGCTAGGACTGATGCTCATCCAATTCCAAAGACAGATGAACTGATTGATACCTTGGTCAAAGCCAAGTTCTTAAGTACATTTGACCTGACAGCTGATTACTGGCAAATTAGATTAGCTGAGGATGCAAAACCAAAAACAGCATTTTCAACCCCTAGTGGACACTACCAATTTGTGGTGATGCCTTTTGGCTTGAAGAATGCACCTGCCACAAATTTAAAGGCTGGTGAATAAAGTTCTCACAGGTCTGGAAGCCTATAGTGCAGCTTATCTAGATGATATTTCTGTCTTAGCTCCACCTGGGAGGATCACCTTGTACAGAAGGCCTCCAAAACATTAAGGACACCAGGTGCCAGATAGGGCAGAGTAAGGTTGTATACCTAGGCCACCTTGTAGGCGGAGGGCAGGTTCAACCATTGCAGAACAAAATCCAAACCAAAATTGGGTTGCTCCTACTACTCAGACTCAGGTCAGAGCTTTCTTGGGCCTGACTGGGTACTACAGGAGGTTTGTCAAAGGTTATGGCTCCATAGTGACTCCTTCGAATGATCTAACTTCCAAAAGAATGCCTAAGAAAGTTCAGTGGACAGTTAGCTGTCAAAAGGCATTTGATGACATTTGATGACCTGAAGCAGGACATTTGCACTGCTCCCATTCTGCAAAGTCCTGACTATTCTAAACAAGTAATTGTTCAAACTGATGCATCTGAGTTGGGGGTAGGGGCTGTGTTATCACAACTGAATGACGAGGGTCAGGATCAGCCAGTAGCTTTTATAAGCAGAAGGCTGACCCCCAGAGAGAAATGTTGGTCAGCTATTGAGAGGGAAGCCTTTGCTGTGGTTTGGGCTCTGAATGATTTGAGGGCATACTTGTTTGGCACTCACTTCATTGTTCAGACAGACCACAAGCCGCTCTTATGGCTAAAACATATGAAGGGTGAAAACCCCAAACTTTTAAGGTGGTCAATTTCCCTACAGGGGATGGACTACACAGTAGAACTGAGACCTGGGAGTAACCATGCCAATGCAGATGGACTCTCCAGATATTTCCACGTAGAACATGAAGACTCAACTGGTCAAGGTTAGCTTAATGTCCTTACATTTGGGGGGGGGTGTAGAAAAGTAGTATCTGCTTCTTATGGTTAGCCCAGGTTTTGCTGATGTCACACTGTTTTTGGCCTAGTCTGACTGGGATCCTCTATCTGCTTTCTCCTATAAATTGATTTGCATGCACTGTAGGTACACTCCAGATTGGATTCTGGGGTACCCTTATCCGTCCCTAGTTTATGGAATACCATGTATCCAGGGAATAAGTACCCCAGAAGCCTCCCATGGGCTGAAGCATGTATTATGCCATCCTTGAGAGGTTATCCAAATTGACACGACAGGCCTGCTACTGCAGACTGTGTAAGATGGTGCTTGCACCACTTACTGAGATATAGGTTCACTATATCTCCCTAAATCACTTAAATACCTACCAGTCACCCCTATGGCAGGCCTTAACAATCCTGAAGGCAGGGTGCTGGATTTTACGTGAGAGGGTTCTGCTGTATGAGCAGAGCCCCTCTGTAGCCTTTGGAGACCATTCTCCCGGGTTGTCTGTGATGCAGTCAGACATATATGTTTAAGTGCATTATAACCTCGCGGTAAATACTAACTTTAAAACAGCTGCTGAGAAACATGTCGTGTTTGGTGTCAAACACCTTGGAATCATACCTCCACACCAGTAACTGGTGTGGAGGTATGATTCCACCCTACTAGAACCACTACTGTGGGTCACCGGACTACCCGGTACCAGCTTTCTCGACCTGGGCAGCACAAAATGGATGCTGCCAGCCACAGATACGGGTCTGCCCTCCTGCTGCTCAGCCAAACTCGCGCAGAGGAAGGCATGACAATAGGCATCCTGTCACAGGGAGGGGGAACCCCCTCCCAGACAGGATTTAGTGTATTGGGGCTGGGTGAATGCACTCTTAGAGTGCCAGAAAGTCTGCACTGGGGGCACATTTTGGTGTCCCTGTGCATAGTCCAGCTCAAACCATTTCCAGGAGCCTTGTGCTCCTGCCCTGGCGCGAAACTGGACAAAGGACATTGGTGTAGCCACCCCTCTGTCTTGCCCCTCCCCTAGGAGAGTCCACAGAATCTATCCAACCCCTTCCGATGGGTATAAAGTGGGTTATCTGATCAGAGGACTTTAGATTTTAACTAGACAAGATTCTGCTAAGAAGAAATCAAGTACTTTGAATGCCTGCACGCAGGGCCGGTCACTCCACGTACTGCACGGTTCCCCGTGTGCTTCCACCGCTGCTGCCACGTGCTTGGCACTGAACCTACGCCCTAAGGAGTTTGTATCTTGTGTTTTGCTGTTTACTGTGCCCCTTTGCACTTGTTGCATCAATTGTCCTGCCTGTATCCTCTTGTACTGTTGCTCTGCCCGTGATTGATTTCCCCCTTGTACCCCCCCGCTCACCGCCGCTGCTCCCCCGCGGCCCGCCCCTTTTTCCTTCTGTTTCCCGTTTCCGAAGGCGCGCCAGAGGCAAGCCCGTCTGTGCCCGTCCGCGCCTGGACCGCGCCCAGCGCCAGAAACCTGGCCCCCACCAGATCCAGAGGCCACGACTGAGATACGACTATGCGGCTCTCCATGCACTCAACACCGGATGACCACCCGCCTGCTACCAGGCCACCGCGAAGCACACCCACATACCCTTCACCGGTCAAGCCTCCAAATTCACCTGCCTCCGAACCCGCCTCACACCCTCCAAACCCCGCAACAACAACAACAACCACCTCAAGTGCATCCTCCTCAACACCCGCTCCGTCCACAAGCACACCATCGAACTGTGGGACCTCCTCAACACAACAGCACCAGACGTCGCCTTCCTCACGGAAACCTGGATGAAAGCCTCCTCGGCCCCCAACATCGCCATAGCCATCCCGGACGGCTACAAGATCACCCGGAAGGACCGCGTCAAGCAAACCGGAGGAGGAATCGCCATTGTCCACAGGAACATCATCGACATCACAACCACCACCGAAGACACACTCCCCGCCGCCGAACACCTACACTTCCAGATTCACACCGACCCCAAGACCACCCTCAGAGGAACACTCATCTACAGACCCCCGGGACCACGCACACAATTCAGCGAAACCATCGCCGACTTCATCAGCCCGCACGCCCTAGCCTCACCAGAATAAATTCTCCTAGGGGACCTGAACTTCCACCTGGAGAAAAACAGCGACAACAACACCACCACCCTGCTCCACAACCTCACCAACCTCGGACTCAAGCAACTAGTGAACACCCCCACCCACCTCGCCGGCCACACGCTCGACCCCATCTTCTCCGCCAGCGACCACGTCTCCTTCAGCCACTCCACCGGACTACTCTGGACCGACCACAGATGTATCCACTTCACCTTCAAAAAGAACACATCCCACCACTGCACACAACAGATCCCCCACAGATGCTGGAGCAAAATCACCACAGACCAACTCCTCTCATCACTAAGCCAGAACCCGCCAGCCAACACCACTGACACCAACGACACAGCCCGCAACCTCGCACAGTGGATCACCAACTGCGCCGACAACCTTGCACCACTGAAGAACCCCCCCAGGCCTGACCGGCAACAGGAAAACCTCATGGTTCACAGACGCACTCAAAGAATCCAAGAAATCCTGTCAAACCCTGGAAAACACCTGACGCCACAAACGAACTGCAGAGAACATGACAGCCCTCAAAAACGCCACTCGTGAACACCACCAGCTTATCCGCACCGCCAAAAGGACATATTTCAAAGAGCGACTAGAAGACAACACCCACAACAGCAGGGAACTCTTCAACATCGTCAAAGAGCTCTCCAACCCCAACGCCAGCAACAACGACGTCACACCGTCACAAGAACTCTGCAACTCCCTCGCCACGTTCTTACACCGCAAGATCGCAGATATACACAACAGCTTTGGACCCCAGACTCCGCCTGCAGCCACCTAACCAGCGACCCCCACCTCTACCCTCAGCGCCTGGACTCCCATCAGCACTGAAGACACCACCAACGTCATGAACTCCATCCACTCCGGCACCCCTTCTGACCCTTGCCCCCATCATATCTTCAACAAAGCCGACACCATCATCACACCCCATATCCGGAACGTCATAAACAGCTCATTCACGTCAGCTGCCTTCCCCGAGAGCTGGAAACACGCAGAAATCAACGTCCTTCTGAAGAAACCCACGGTGGACCCCAAAGATCTCAAGAACTTCCGCCCCATCTCTCATCTTCCCTTCCCGGCCAAAGTCATCGTGAAGACCGTAAACAAACAGCTGACTGCTTTCCTCGAGGCAAACAACCTGCTCGACCAATCCCAGTCTGGATTTCGAGCCAACCGCAGCACCGAGACTGTCCTCATCGCAGCCACCGACGACATCAGGACCATGATGGACAACAGAGAAACAACCGCCCTCATCCTCCTGGACCTCTCGGCAGCCTTGGATACCGTTTGCCACCGCACCCTAATAACACACCTCTCCAACACCGGGATCCAAGGAAAGGCTCTGGACTGGATCACCCTGTTCCTCTCCGACAGGACCCAGAGAGTCCGCCTCCCTCCCTTCCGTTCAGATGCCACCGAGATCATCTGCGGCGTATCCCAAGGCTCCTCGCTCAGCCCAACCCTCTTCAACATCTACATGAGCCCCCTCGCCGCCATCGCACGCAAACACAACATCAACATCATCTCCTACGGCGACAACACCCAGCTGATACTCTCCCTCACCAAAGACCCAAGACCGCCAAAACCAACCTCCAGGAAGGTATGAAAGACGTCGCAAAATGGATGAAACTCAGTCGCCTGAAGTTAAACTCAGACAAAACGGGACATATGGCGACAGATGTGAGACAAGTTAGAACATTGACTTTAATGTCCTGGAATGTCAGGGGCCTACACAATCCACAAAAAATACGCAAAGTACTCGCCTACTTGGACAGACACAAAATAGATGTGGCATGTCTCCAAGAAACCCATCTTACGCCACACCGAGAAAATAGAATAGGATATAGATGGGCACAATATCAGTTGGCATCCTCCTACTGAAACTATGCACGGGGAGTGCTGGTACTGGATTAATTTCTATATATCCCCATGATTTTTTCAAATATAAATTTTTTCTATATATAATCAGTTTGTTGTGTGCTTTTTTAATTTTTAATTTTATATTCTCCTTTTGCTCTTCATTGAATGTATTATTGTGAACAACATTGAAATACATTAGTTATCCTATGGATACAGTCAGGTTCAATTGATTCACGAATCCTGGAAGTGATTTTGTTAAATTATATATACTTAGTCCAGAAAACAAAATCCCTGGTAGACACCTCTTACCTCAATCAGGTACTGATTAAGCGCACAACTCCATTTACGCTTATACATGCACTTACTGCTGACCAGGGTAGATGTGTCATTATACGAGGCTTATTTGCGGGTACGGATCTTACAAACATATCGATATATTGTCTTAATGTAGATTACCCACTGTTTTTGAAGACATTTGGACCAAACTCAGAAATATGCAGCCCACGGCTATAATATGGGGGGGAGACTTTGATACATGCCTAGATCCCGCCCTGGATAGATCAACGGGTGCTAATAGATGTGGCAGACGTGCAGCCAACTCCCTTTTGGCGGGCATTAAGGACTGGTCCTTAGTAGATGTGTGGAGGATGAGATATCCAGGGCACCGGAAGGGGACTTGCACCTCATTGACACATAACACCTGGTCTGTAGTGTAGTTCCTAGTTTCCCACTAGGCCCTGCGCATTGGAATAACATAAACAGTAGTATCGACGTGGAACTGCAGATATTCCAGGCCTCCACTGACTATGCTAAACTTAATTGGGTTGTGTTACCAACTAGCTCAGAGGTCACTGGAAACTTTCTTCTCTGCATAGGAAGTGATCAGCTTCCTTGGCACAGACAAGAAGGGATTCAGTTTTCCAACAACCGTGCAACATGACAACTTTGCTCCTCAGATCAAGAGTCAATCTCTAGGGTCGTGTGAAACAATAGACATGTATTTCACTCAGTCAGTCTAGTGCAGTTTACTTTCACGAGATGTAGAGAATAGAGAGACGGGCGTTTGTCAATAAAGGGTTAACATTTATTGAACAGTCTTTCTTCTCGTACAAGAGAAATGTATTGCCACAATTGCAATAATTGTTATTATAAAAAGTACGTACAGTAAGATAAGGATTGCGAAATAGAACTGTAAAAGCATTGATATGGTTTCTTAGCCATACAATGGTTTAAAAGTAATAAAACATATATACAGTCATATATACATTAGGCTAACATACTCAACTGGTGCTTCTAACTAAGCCTACCCCAGTGTGCCTGACCTAAGCCTAACACGTGGAAGGGGAGTAAGTAAGTAGCTTTGAGTTAAGTTGGTTTTGCCAAGGTTTGTTTCAAGAATTCTCGTCTAAGGGTTTAGTCAACACCATACCTCTGAATAGAATGATGGAGGATTGGTATCTCCTTCAGGGGTCTCTCTCGATATCCCAGTCACCCGCGAAGGTAGACCGGAAACGCCGGAGCTGGATTTCTCTGCACGAGAAAGGCAGCGGCTTTTCTTCAGCGCGTCGAGGAAGGAGGGGGGACAGCGTCCGCGGGCAGCTGGAATCTGCTGGATGTCTTCGCAGAGGGACGGCTGTTCAGCTCCTTAAGCGTACTGCACCATAGTTCGCGCTTTAGCAGCGATAATGGTATCAGCAGCTTCACCACCACAGGGACAGCAGGCTGCAGCGACAGAGTGCTAGATTTACCAACACAGGGTCTTGCAGGCAGCTGGCATCAGCAACAGTAGCTCGCATTGCTTAAGGCAACGTTGGTAATATTTATACCTGACAGGTGCCGGGTTTGACGCAAGTTTGCTGGACATAAGACGTCAATTAAAGATGTCACTAGGAAGTGATAGTTATCAGTTGCTCATTAGAGTTCCATTACTAATCAAAACACAGCAAGCGGGGATTTCCAGGTTTGCTGAGTTTTTATCTTGTTGAAGAACTCGGAGTGTTATCTAGGAATATCAGATAGTGACTACTGCTCTGTCATTGCACTAATTGGTCGCAAAGGAAGTGGCAGAGAGAACTATGCTGGAATGTGGCTCTGTTCGTGTGAGGGGAGAGATGACTTTTCAGAAAATCGCACTTGAACGGTTATGCCAATATAGGGAATAAATGGTTTTATAGCCGAATAGGGGCATAAGGTCACAGTATCGATCAGGAACCTAGATAAACACGCAACACCCACTCCACGGGTTAATGTCCATCAAAATTACTAAAACTAAAGCAATTAGATGCATGTGTAACATTGCCCACCCCAAAATACATAAATGCAAATCGAAATAGGCGTACTTGTAATACATGAATTTAGGTACTGTACGTTTTTTTTTTTTTTTAAAGCATAGTAATCATTCAAAAACTTATTGCATATGAAATCATTGAACGATTATGCATAAAGAATTACACATGAAGTATCTCTGACAGAAGAAAAGCGAGATAAATCATCACATAAAAATGCATTGTAATAACATGTGTGCTAGAGGCTGGTGTAATTTTGTTATGTCTCTAGATGTGTTTAGAAATAGAAGTGTGAAGCTTCTGTTCTCTAAGAATAGTTTTTACGTTAAGCAAAGAATTGTTTGTGCCAAAAAAGGTCAATATTAAAAAATTGTCCAATTCAAAGAAAATAGATTTCCAAAGCTCTTGGCAGTTTTTGTTGATCAAAACTGAAGGCCGAATTCAGAGTTCATGGGAACACTGTTTGTCGGAGAGCTTCTAAAAAGTTATTGTTTCTCTATGGGTGAGAACATCGTATCAGACAGGCTCTCAAAGAATTGGTCTACAAATTCAGGTGATAGTTCAACCAAATTAGATAGCGCTGTAACTTGGCAGGTGTGAGAATGATTGCTGTCATCGAAGGCAGGACCAGCAATGCTCACAGAACGTTGTACCTGGATGATGTTGCTTTTGTCACTCGCTCCACTGTTACCACTTGGCTGTAGTACAGGAGTCTCCACGAATGCCGTCATCTGGATTGGTAGCCGCTGGGGACAACACAATGCGTGAGCCGTTATTGGACTGAGCAAAGTATCGACGTCCATTGGTACTGTTGATGGAAGTGAAAGACAGATGTCCAACACGCATTCATCGCCGCAAAGCATACACCGTAGCACAGGTAAAATGCAATTTTGCCATATCGGTCTGAATGAAAGGAACCAGGTCATGTTTAGATCTCTCAGCCTGGCCAATCCAATGACGTTAGTTATCCTGTCCCGGTAGCGCATTGCTAGGATTGTCTCTTCCATTCCCATGGGAGCTATGTCTGAGCCGAGGCTTGCCATAACGTAGCAGGAGGGTCAAAAATAGAATCCCTGCGACGAGTCCCAAAAATAATGGTATGCCGCCAAAAATGGAGTGCACAAAATTAGGAAAGATTCCCAAAATTGCCTGGAAGGGTGTTAGCAGTCCCGTAAAGACTGTCTTAAATATGCCTGGGATGCTTGTTGCACTAGACATGTTAAGGAGTTGGCTTAACATTTCTACGAAATGCATGGGGCAATTTGTTGATAAAAGGTCATGAACTTCAGTAGCTGTCCTTGCAACTAGAAGATCATACGTCTCTTTAGATGACGTTATAGGCACTGTTGTCTGTAAAAGTACAGATTTCATTTTGCTTAATGTATCAATTCGTATAGAATAGAGATTCAGACGAGGCCAGATGGGAGTCACTATGTCTGCAGGCCCACTCGGAAACAATGCTTGCATACAGCATTTGACCATGGATGTTACTTCTACTAGATAACTTTTCCCTGGCACGAGGCCACAACATCTGTGATCCGTTCTAAGAATGTAACTCCCGTTCGCGAGTTGCATAAAGAAGGGCTCTATCTGAGTTGCAGGTGTGACTAGCTGGTGGCATGAAAGGTTGTTTGAATTTCCATCACATGCTCCGTGTAAATTAATACCCTGACACAAAAGTATACCGCTAAGTGAATGTTTACAGTTCTCACCACTAAAAAATACATTTTTGTCGCTGTCACTATAGCAAGAATGAGTGTATGGTAATTTCCATTCAGATTTTACATATCCTTTACCCAATGGCCAGCAGGTATGTACTCAAGGCACTTTTTAATTTGGAAAGTTGTTATCGGAATTGTGATAATTCCGTGTATTATCCATTTGCTCCACAGCGCCGAGACACCTTCGGGTATTTGTCGCGCTATAAAAGTTGCGTAAATAAATAAATAAATTAATGACAGGACTCTCTGACATTGTCAATGGTAATCTCTCGAGTTTTTCGATGCTCAGGATTGTATAGTCTGCTCCTTTCTGTGCCAAACTGATCTGTTTATCAGTAAGGTTAAAACTGGAAAATAATGACGTTGTGTTGATTAAACGCCAAGGCACATAGCCTGAACGAAGATTTTGCAGCGTCCAGCCCAATTCTATAATAGAACGTAATTGAGACTGGCCATGTTGTAACATAAGCAAATCTCTGTCTATCACATCAAAGGCAGAGGATACAATATTGTCCAACGAATATATTCTGGAAGACAAAGTCATTAACCCATTGTCTACCACAGAAAGTGATTTCTCCAAATTAATACGATCAATTTCTCGTATTTTTTCAGCAGTTTCAATTTGCTTTACTTTCCAAGCCTCGTTGTAAGCAGCATAGATACTGGTCGCTATGAAACGCTTGTAACGCTGTTTGCGTGGTCCAAGAATGAAATCGCGCAAATCAGCACCATCTTTTAGTAAAGACAAGTGTTGCTTAATTTCAGCCAGTGTGGACGAAGTTAGCCATTCAAGGCAGAGCTTCCCTACACTGTATGTGGTTATAATCCCTGGATGTTGTCTCTGGGAGTATCTAGAGTCTAATCTGGTCATTTTTAAACCCTGTGTTTTATTCAGGAATCTATCTTGACAGCTATTTGTGTCTGTAGGCCAGATTAACCACTTTTTCCAATCAGGATTTGTTCTGTTGAAATGTAAAATTTGTGACACGTCTAACTCAATATCTGTGGTTGCATTTTCAGGTATTGGCTTTGGTATAGACGGTGTTTTAAGGTCTTTGTTCTTAGCTAGGCCAAGACAAGATGTTTGGTGTATTGTATCATTTAAAAATAACATTTGTTCTGGTATCATGCAGGTTCTAAATAGTGCTTCAATGCCTTGCACCTGCCAATCTTTTGTACCCCAAATTGTTTTTGTTTCAATATTATTTTTCCAATAATCAAAACCAAATGTCATCATTTTGTCATAAAATGCTTCTGAATATATCAATTTAGAATTTGTCAGCATTGTTTTCATTCCTGTTTTATCTAATAGTTTGTAATAAAACGTTTCTGCATCACTGGTGTTAAACCCTGAGAAGTATTTGAATTTCTCAAAAAATGCTTTAGAACTGCTTTTAGGTGGTGTAGCACAATGTTCCCATTGATTATACATAAAAACATTTCTAGGCTGTGCAGATTTATGCAAGTAATGATCCCCATAGTGGGTGTAACAGAATAACTGCTCACAACTAGATGAACCTTGTAAATAATCATGATCTGTGAATCTAGCTGACATTACTAAATCAGACATCATGTCATTAATACTGTTAAAGTCCCAATCATCAGAGAATGTACTAGGAGTCACAAAGTCACTTAAGGAAACCTTTAGTTGATGAGGATACTTCAGGATTTCGACCGGACCATAGATCTCATAGTCTGTTTTCTCCCATACTACCCCACCAGGTATTGGAATTGCTGTGACATTTACTGTTGACAGTTCTCTTTTCTTCACGTGGGATGATCTGTGTGGTTTCAGGACTAGGTTGATGTTCTGACTTGCTGTGTCTATTGTAATATATTTTCCTTCAATGAATTTTCCCAAACACAGTACCATGATGAGCCAAAGCAGGAGGAAAAATACACCTAGACCGAACCAGAACTCTAGCCAAGGGGAAATGAGGTAGATTTCCTTCAGTTGATGAAAGAGTTCTGTTGCTTTTTCTTTAAAAGTCTTTGTAGTTTCTGGCATCACTTCGGGGTCATTTAAATCTTCAGAGAAGTTGTCGAAGTTGATGAAATAACCAGAGGCAGTTCTGTCAATTGATGGGATTGTTCTTTCAATCTGTCTCTCGGTAGCACTTTCTGATGCCACATTAGTGTAGACTGGTGTTGTTTCTTGACGAACTGTTTCAATCTGTGTCTCAAGAGGCACGAGTTCCATGGCATTATTGCATAGTCCTTCATTGTGCACTGCAGGCTGATCGAATGTGATTAGTCTTTCAGTTTGAACCTCTTGGATTGTTGCAAGTTTGGGTATTCTGTTGTTTCTTGGGAGTCCACTGGGCCTACTGTTGATTATAGGCCACATGCTTGTGGTTTTACCAGGTCGATGGACACGACTCTGTTCTCCTTTTTACCAGCAAGGGGCGGTAGCACAACTGATCTTGTTCCGGTGACTGCCAAGACAGGTACTGCTTTTCTGTAAGAAGGCCCAAATTCCTTCTTCACCGCGATCTTTTCTCTGACTAGATCCCCAATCTTTGGAATCCAGACAGGCCTTGCTGGGGCTGTTGCGGGTGGTGCCTCGTCAGTGGTACTTGGCTGTTGCTTTAACTTTATGTTGCTTAATGATTTTCTTGTTTCATTCAGTTCCTGTAAAACAGCCAAACGATCTTTGATGTCAAAGTCTGTTGTTTTTTCTTGTACCACTGACATCTGACTATCGAGGTCCTGAACTCGCATTCTAATTCCGAACAATAGTTCGTATGGGCTGAAACCTTTTAGAGAATTTCTTGGCATGTTGTTAAGACTAGTCTGGACACTTATTAAATGTTTGACCCACCCAGCGCCTGAACCTAATACCTTCGCTGTTATAGATTGCTTTATGTCACGGTTTTTTCTTTCTACCACACTGTTCCCTTCGGGGTGCGACGGACAAGAATACCGCAACCCAATTCCCATGCTAGCCATGGCCTCCTTATAAGCTCGAGAGCTGAAAGCAGGACCATGGTCAGAATGGAACGTGGTAATTGCGTATGTGCCGATATTGACTTGCAAATCTTTTATAACCGTTCTAGCGTCAGCCGAGCGCTGGGGGCCTCATTTTTTAAGTGCTTTTCGTCTTAATGGTGTACACTGGGGCGCGCTTCTCTTCTTTGATTGCGCAGATAGACCGCCTTATGCTGTCTAGAAGGGATCCTGAAACTACACTGGCCTGTTCATTTCTGTGATCTCGGTTGCAGTTTTCACAATTTTGAGCAAAATATTGAATATCTATACTCATTCCTGTCCACCAGTACTCTGATTGTAATTCTTTCAGAGAGGCTTTGATTTTTTGGTGTCTCAGACCCAACCCCATGTGTGCTTCCAGTAATAGGAAGCCCCTCCTGCTCCTGTTTGGAATTACTCTGTCCCCCACTCCAGGGATTCGAGCAAAAGGAACGGAGTTTGCATCGATTATGTAAGCATAATTGAGTGGATAGTTTACGGGTAGTGCTGCACAGTCGCCTTTTACGGTCGTTTTTACTGCCAGCATGGTTTCCCCGTCTATGTATTTATCTGTACGCTTTTTTGTGGCTACGGAAGCCGGTTTAGTTGCTTCCGCTGTGGCTGTATTAGCCAATGAATTCCCTGCAACGTGAACGCCATCACGTTGAAGACTCTGTGCGTGAATCACGTGAGTCTTTTGTAGTTCTTTACTTAAAAGAGCTACTTCGTTCCAGAGCAGTTTATGCTTTGTTGTGGCACCTGTGTCATCTTTGTAGTCGTTTTCAATCCAACTCTGCAGTTTATTGTTGTAAGAGTTGACGCAAAAATGAGAATCGCACACGATAAGTGTCGGGAATTCACGTTCTGCATTTTCTAGCGCCATCTTTAAAGATCTGATTTCAGTTCTCTGAACCAAACAGTTTCTTACAGATTCAGTTTTTGTTACTTTCGGTCTGAATTTACCGCACAGCCAACGACCTTTAATGATCGCACATGCTGCATCGTAGGATTTTCTCTCTACGTTGAAATGCTGTACAAAGCTATCTGTATAGATTATACAGGCGTATTGTGGGAGAGGCAGAATTTCGATTGGCAGAGGATATTCTTCTTCATATTCTAAATCATTCAGTTCTTCGAACTGCGGGGCGAAATAGTATTTCACGTCTTCCGCTCCTAGAGAATCTATGCACTGTATCCATTTCAGATCCAGTGACACTGTAGGCAGGTTTACTGGGCTGAATAGCGCCTCAACGGCGGATTCCGCTGTGAGGATATTAATCCTTTTGCCGTGTGCTAGTTCTCGTTCATTTGCTAATGCGATTTGCACTGCTTTCACAGTTCTTTCTGTGGGACTGAATGCTTTTTCTGCTTGTGTGTACAAGTGAGATTTAATTGAAATAGGTACCTTTTCTCCCTCATTAGAGGTTAGGTAAGTGAATCTGCATCTTCCTGGGATGACTCGGATTACAAGATCACGTGTGTTGTCACGTGTATCTAATTTTGTTTTTGCTAACATGTCTGTTTGCAGCGATCTCAAAATTTCTGTGTGTTTTTGAGTCCAATTGATTTGTTTAAAATCAGGTTTTATTAGTTCGTAGAGAGGTTTAACCCTCTCTGCGTAATTTAGAATATAAGTTCTTCCGAAATTCAGAAAACCTAGTATGGATTGTAAATTCTTCAGCGTTTTTGGAGCTTGGAGTACAGCGCACTTCTCTAAGAAGTTGTCCGCTAGGCTTTTCCCTTCATTTGATAATTCGTACCCTAAAAACAGTACTGTCAGATGGGCAATTCGGGACTTTTTAAAGTTGAATTTGTAACCCTCTGCTGCGAACCCAAGTATAATGGTGTTCACTCTTTTCAAGTGAGTATCCAAGTCGTCGTCCGTGAGATAAATATCATCTATGTAAGACAATGCTTCATCATCATAGATTTGTAGTAACTCTGTTACCCTAGCTGAGAATAGTCCTGGGCTGTTCTTGAACCCCTGTCGGAGTCGACAGAATTTTTGCTGCGACCCAAATGCGGAGAAAGCGGTCAAATATCTGCTTTCTGGTGCAATGTTTTGACAAAAGAAACCATTAGATATATCTAATGTCGTTTTATATTTTTTCCTAACTATGTTATTCATTAGGGCTGCACTATGCGAGTTTTGTACTGCAAAAGTTTTGCAACATGTATTAAGATGTCTGTAGTCCAAAACTAGACGATATGAATTGTCTGGCTTGGAGACAGGAAACAAAGGATTGTTCATTTGAGAGGTGCATGTTTCAATCACCCCATGATATTCAAGTTGATCTAAGATCTCCCTGACTTGTTTTTTAGCTTCTTGCTTTATGGGATACTGCCGTTGGGCAGTTGGTTCACTTTTTAGTTGGATTTTGTGAGGAGGTGAATCCTCATCCCATCCTACATGATTTTTATATAATGCAGGTGCCTGGGCTACTGCCCATTTCCTTGCATATGTATATTTTTTGTGAATCGGATTGTGATTCGAGAAGGCAGGCATAATCACTTCTTCGCCACGAGGGCACTCCCTGACAAACTCTGGGGGCCAATCTTTTTCAGCTAACAGAATATCATAGCCTTTTGAGAGTTTATCCCAAAATAGACCCTTTATTTTCCTAGTCTTATCACCCTCTATACGCAATGTTATTTTGTATATTTTATGGGGCTCGCTAAGTCTGGTGTCGGCAGTTTCAACCTGAATGTATTCATTCGTGTCCACTGTCTCCAGATGACTCATCAAGATCTTGCGCGCTATACTGATTTCTGCTGCACTGTCCAACATTGTCAATGCCCACTCCCCGTTTTTCAACTGTGTCCTCAGTATTCTCGGCATGGTTGATTACTCTAATACTGGCTACCTTCTTTTTAGGAAATTGAGATTTTTTACTCTGAGCAGGTTCCTTGTCTTTGGACTTGGTGTGCTCTCCTGGGTCTGACCGTCCTCTTCTTTCCGAATTCTGTGGAAAAGATCGAGAGGGACGTGTATCAATACTTTGATATCTATCAGGTTTTTTCAGATTATCCCTATTTCTAAGGTTATATCTTTTCTCAGAGGGCTCCCTCTGGGGAGACTGGCGTTCTCGAGTCGGAGTTCTTTCCCTCCGTCGAGGAGACCTTCCTCTGGACAGGAAAACTTTTTCCTTGGGAGTGGATTGTTTATTTCCATCCCAGCTCTTTTTAGGAGTGTTTAAATTATTTTTAATAAATAATTTTTCAGGATTTTCGAGCAGTTGGGGCTTTACTGGTTTCCCACCCAAGCTGTCTCTACCTAATTCTTCATAGCATTTTTCTATGATTTTGGCAAGCTCAACAGGATCTTTTATATCTGTTTCCTTCAACTTCTGGCGGATCGCCACAGATGCTGCTTCTCCCTTTACGTTGGCTAATAATATAGCCGTGACCTGCTTGAAATCTTTCAGTAATTTCATACCTAGATTTAAAGTGGGCTCTGGACCGAATTCATTTTGAATCTGTTTTAACACTTCTGGTACTACCGCCATAGACGGAACACCGTGTGTTTTTGTGTAAATGGAAGCAAAGACTGTACCCCAAGTGTCACAGTCCTCCACGTGTGGTGCGATTCCCATAGGAAGGCAGATGGTCAAGATTCTGTGTTTCTCAATAGGGGTAGTATCAGGAAATACTGCCTCTATTTGAGTGATTTTCTGTGCTAACCAGAAAGGAATTTGTTCCCGTTTTACGGGTGTTTTACCAAGACATGACTGTATGTTCTGTGGTGTAATTTTATTTGTGTTCCCCTGATGAGGGGTCAGCTGTGGTGTATTAACAGCTGGCTGGACTGTTGCAGTCCGCATTACATATTGGACTAATTGCCTATGTATTTTAATTAGTGTTTTGAGCTGTGCTAACAGCTCTTCCTTAGACATTTTTACAATGTCAGGATGTGGTGTGTAGCTGGCTAGAACCGGCCACGTTGCTCCTGGTCTACCTAGTGGACCGAGCCTAGTTATGTGATCATTGTGTTTTAGGGCGCCATTAAACCAGAGCAGGTGCTCTTGAAATGTAAGTGGAATTTCAATCTCCTGGAAAGGAGCGTACTCTTCCGGAGGTTTCTCTATTTTGTAATAGTGAAACTCTTTTGTTCTAGCGTTTACCGCTGGAAAGTTTATCCATGAATAGAATACCTCTGTCTGCCGATACTCGTGAGCCTCTATCACGAAAATTACTGTACCACCTTGTGGTGTCAGTCCATTTTCTATAAGTTTTAAAGTTATAGATCTTCTTAAATGGACCGGGATGATAATAGCATCCGGGTCTGTGTATTCGGGACCTTGTTGAGTCGCATCTGCTGCGGCCCCAGAGGTTCCGTTTTCTGGCATTGTAAAAATGCAAGGTTTGCAGAGTAGGTCTCCAAGGAGACAAAAATTAGGTGCACAATATTTTGGAACACTGTATCCTTCAACGTTGAATAAACCAGAGCTTTACATAGGAATCTCTTCCTACTAAGGTCGGGCGGATTTTAACCTTTCACCCACTCCAGACGTCTATTGGAGTATTTACGGGAGAAAGGGGTGTGAAATATGCACGACTGAGTTACTCTAACGTCTTGCGTTAGTTTATCGCCTTACCAAACGTTGGGCGCCATGTAGTGTAGTTCCTAGTTTCCCACTAGGCCCTGCGCATTGGAATAACATAAACAGTAGTATCGACGTGGAACTGCAGATATTCCAGGCCTCCACTGACTATGCTAAACTTAATTGGGTTGTGTTACCAACTAGCTCAGAGGTCACTGGAAACTTTCTTCTCTGCATAGGAAGTGATCAGCTTCCTTGGCACAGACAAGAAGGGATTCAGTTTTCCAACAACCGTGCAACATGACAACTTTGCTCCTCAGATAAAGAGTCAATCTCTAGGGTCGTGTGAAACAATAGACATGTATTTCACTCAGTCAGTCTAGTGCAGTTTACTTTCACGAGATGTAGAGAATAGAGAGACGGGCGTTTGTCAATAAAGGGTTAACATTTATTGAACAGTCTTTCTTCTCGTACAAGAGAAATGTATTGCCACAATTGCAATAATTGTTATTATAAAAAGTACGTACAGTAAGATAAGGATTGCGAAATAGAACTGTAAAAGCATTGATATGGTTTCTTAGCCATACAATGGTTTAAAAGTAATAAAACATATATACAGTCATATATACATTAGGCTAACATACTCAACTGGTGCTTCTAACTAAGCCTACCCCAGTGTGCCTGACCTAAGCCTAACACGTGGAAGGGGAGTAAGTAAGTAGCTTTGAGTTAAGTTGGTTTTGCCAAGGTTTGTTTCAAGAATTCTCGTCTAAGGGTTTAGTCAACACCATACCTCTGAATAGAATGATGGAGGATTGGTATCTCCTTCAGGGGTCTCTCTCGATATCCCAGTCACCCGCGAAGGTAGACCGGAAACACCGGAGCTGGATTTCTCTGCACGAGAAAGGCAGCGGCTTTTCTTCAGCGCGTCGAGGAAGGAGGGGGGACAGCGTCCGCGGGCAGCTGGAATCTGCTGGATGTCTTCGCAGAGGGACGGCTGTTCAGCTCCTTAAGCGTACTGCACCATAGTTCGCGCTTTAGCAGCGATAATGGTATCAGCAGCTTCACCACCACAGGGACAGCAGGCTGCAGCGACAGAGTGCTAGATTTACCAACACGGGGTCTTGCAGGCAGCTGGCATCAGCAACAGTAGCTCGCATTGCTTAAGGCAACGTTGGTAATATTTATACCTGACAGGTGCCGGGTTTGACGCAAGTTTGCTGGACATAAGACGTCAATTAAAGATGTCACTAGGAAGAGATAGTTATCAGTTGCTCATTAGAGTTCCATTACTAATCAAAACACAGCAAGCGGGGATTTCCAGGTTTGCTGAGTTTTTATCTTGTTGAAGAACTCGGAGTGTTATCTAGGAATATCAGATAGTGACTACTGCTCTGTCATTGCACTAATTGGTCGCAAAGGAAGTGGCAGAGAGAACTATGCTGGAATGTGGCTCTGTTCGTGTGAGGCCAGAGATGACTTTTCAGAAAATCGCACTTGAACGGTTATGCCAATATAGGGAACAAATGGATTTATAGCCGAATAGGGGCATAAGGTCACAGTATCGATCAGGAACCTAGATAAACACGCAACAGGTCAAGATTTGATTATTGGCTGATTACAAGAGAGGTTAGTACCTGGGTCACGACGGTAGAACACCTGCCTAAAACACTATCGGATCACTCCCCGGTTCGACTGGAGTTGGCTATCCCCATACACACTCCCAAGCAGTTTACGTGGCGACTCCAGCCATCTGGAGAAGCGTGGCTCAATGGTTAGAGCGGCAGACCCTGATGCAGAGGTCTGGCCCGGGACCAGGGTTCAATCCCCGCCTCGGTGGCTCTTGGACTCAATCTCCCCGGACCTGATAATTCTCGCCTCAGTGCCTAGTCTAATCATGGGTCCCACTCTGTGACTCTGGGCAATAGCTTGCTTAATCTCCACAACGGCCTGAGCAGCGCTTGGATGCCTGGCTTCACCTTGGGGGTGCCTAGGAGTGGACATTTCAAAGGAAAACCAGGAAGGGTTCCACAGCGGTATGAATACAGCGCTACAAGACCTCATGGTAGAAGTACGCTATATAAATACAAACACATTTACATTTACATTTACATCTGCACTAAAAGATTAAGTGTTTCGCAGTGACCTGCGACAGGCAATACTAGACTTCTTCCAAATTAATGTAGGTTCGGTAGACAGTGCTAGGTCCCTGTGGGAGGCATTTAAGGTAACTATAAGGGGCCATTGTATAAGTAAACATGCGGGGATCCTTAAGGATATACAACAACAATTGGCCATAGTTGAGAAATCAAGTCACTAGAAGAAGACTACACTGATACTTTAAACTCATCTCTCCTTGTGGATATATGGAGTAAGGTGGACACTTTTCACGAGTTTGCGGACTCTGAAATAAAATACCTTTCCAAA
Organism: Lissotriton vulgaris; assembly: GCF_964263255.1. Lineage (NCBI taxonomy): Eukaryota > Metazoa > Chordata > Amphibia > Caudata > Salamandridae > Lissotriton > Lissotriton vulgaris. The sequence continues at coordinate 11,809 of NW_028247656.1, read as the reverse complement.
CGATATACTGCCAGAACATATGGCGAAAGGGGTAGACTGGGAAGGACATTGTCCAACAAGATCAAACCCGCCCATACTAATTGCATATATAACGAATATCTTAAATACACAGGGCACAGTGGTCTATGACACCCCCTCCATCTTGGATAGTTTTCTGACCTACAACTCTACATTATACACCTCGTGGACAGCAACACCCCCATCGTCCATACATGACTATCTCGATGATATCGGTTTGGCATGGCTCTCCGATACACACAGAGAATACCTCAGTCATCATATAGCAGAGGACGAATTTAGGGAGGCAATTAACTCTTTACCAAATAATAAAGCCTCGGGGCTAGACGGCCTGCCGGATGAATTTTACAAGGAATTTAGGGACTTATTGATACCACACTTGGCCCAGATGTGCGAGGAAGCGTATGAGGAGGGACTTCTTCCATCAACGCTACGTGAGGCGCTGCTAATAGCTTTCCCTAAACTGGGCAAGGACCCCCAAAAATGCGAATCATACCGCTCCCTCTCACTTATAAACATGGACGTCAGAATGCTGGCCAAGATCATAGCGACCAGGATACAACCATTATTGGGCTCTCTGGTCTTGCCAGATGAAGCGGGCTTTATACCCACTAGGTCCACGACGCAGTATATTTGCTCTTTATCATAGCCTAAATCCAAACCTGCCTGCTGCGGCTGCTCTCCTGGATGCGGCAAAGGCCTTTGACTCCGTAGAGTGGGAATTTATGTTCATAGTCTTGACCAGAATGGGATTTCAGCCCCCATTTTTCAAATGGATAGCCTTATTATGTAATGAACCAAGTGCTAGGGTGCATATTAACGGCAATACGTCGCAACCCATTGCGATAAGCCGAGGTACGCGACAAGGTTGCCCTTTGTACCCTATCCTCTTTGCGCTCACTCTAAAACCACTAGCATGCAAGATTAGACAAAGTCACCCGGAAGCAGCATTACAATTCAGTCTCAGCCCCATAGGGATCTCACTTTATGCGGACGACATGGTGCTTTACACCAGACACCCGGATGTAAACTTGAACCCACTAATAAGGGAATACATTAAATATGAGACATATTTAGGGCTTAACATAAACTGGGATAAATCAGTGGTGATAGCTTTGACCGCTGGGACCGCACAGCCCAGTTTAGATCACCCGTTACAATGGACAACTGACCCCGTGAAGTATTTGGGTGTCTGGATACATCGTGACCCTGAGGTAGTGATCAGAGAGAATTATGGAGTGGCAATGACCAAACTAGACGAGCAAATCGAGAAATGGATTAAATTGCCACTATCACTAGCAGACAGAATCGCTCTTCAGAAAATGGTCATATTACCCCGCTTTTTATATTTATTTTGGAATATCCCGATATGGCTCACACAAGCCTTCTTTGTCAAACTCCGTACAGCAATACAGAGCCTAACATGGGCTGGGAAGCAGCCCAGAGTGGGCTGGAAGACACTCACGAAACCCTATCACAAAGGTGGGTTTGCGGCTCCCGATTTACAGTTGTATTTCTATTGTGCACAGGCCCAACATGCACACTACTGGACACAACCGCACTATCACATACCACATATAGCGGTGGAAACAGACAGCGCTCATCCAAAACACTTACTCCAATACATATCGGACCCCATTAGCTATTACTCTAATGACATCATCCACCCGGTGAAGTGCACATCCAGAGCTTGCTATACTTTGGCGCAGAGAACGCAGAAGCTACCGCCTTATGCCCCGGCCCTCCCGTTGGCACATCATCCCAAAATATCGGTGACGCAGGAAACAAATGAGATCGGTACTAGGAGATATGGGATTTACGACAATAGGTGCATTGTTTCTGAACACCTTATCTTACCTTTATCTTGTTTCACATCCCGGCCTTATGCGCACACCAAACGCCACTAAAAATGTTTGCATATTTCAGACTACGAGCAGCAATTAAGGATTCATATAAATCATTCCCTAATGCCCCTGACCAGCTGCAATCCCTACAGATACTGTTGACTGCCCCCACACGTAAAAAGCTAGTTACAAGCTTATACACAACTTCCCAGAATGAACAGACCTTAGGACCTGACCGATCCCTTCAGAAATGGGAAGAGCTCGTAGGGGAGTCCATTTCGGAAGACGACTGGAACTATAGCTGCGCACAACTATCCTTACTCACATCAAACTGCAACTTGAAGATTATCCATTTTAAGTTTCTTCACCAAATATATTACACGCAGGCCAAGTTACACCGTTACGGCCTCAGAGCGGATGATAAATGCCAACGTTGTGCCATGCCTTGGGCTGATTTCCTGCACATGGCATGGGTCTGCCCCGGTCTGTACAACTACTGGTAGGAAGTGACAACTGCGCTCACACACATGTTGACTGAACAGATCCCGAATATGCCATCAGTATACCTACTAGGTATATATAAATTAAAACTAGCCAAAAGACGAAAACTGTTGGCAGTGACACTGCTGCTTGCGAAACGACGAGCAGCCATTAAATGGGGCAGCAAACGACCACCCAGATTCAAAGACTGGTTAACTGATTCACTATACTGTAAGGAAACGCTAAGCGCCTCTGAGGAGGAACTACCTCAGGCCTCCAGACCTAAAGATTTTTGGCAACCACTGGTAGACTATTTAAAGCAAAATGCTCCTGATCCATAGTCAGAAAGCGTATCACTGTGCACTGATGAAAGAGTGGCATCGCTATTTCGTGGGGCCCCATGGGTACAAGACCTTAGGTATGAATGCATTTTATGCTTTTTGTTGAGAACAAGAGATTTTAAATATAAGTTTCTTTGATTGTTCTCACTTTTGTATAAGGACTACATCAAATGCCAGAAGCTGTTACGTATTTTCTCATTATTTACATGTACTGTACCTGACAAATGTTGTGGGCATGGGTATTAGAATTTGTATAAATATCTCTATTGTGTAGTGTGTGTACCCTGTACTGCTGCTTGGTGAATAAAAAATAAATAAAAAAATAAATGTTTATTGAAGCGTTCCCCGAGCTAAAGGAATGGGATTGGGCTTTTGAAATACATCGGGCACATAGATTCCTTTTTCGACAGCGGATGCAAAGAGAGGGACAGGCAGCGCCACATCCGCGTGCGATGTTGATTTCCTTAAACAATTTTTTGGCCAGGCAGGCAATATACAACCTTGCGAGATCTGATAAGAAGAGAGCTGGTAAAGGCACACAATTTTTTGTTAGCCCAGATTACTGCCACGCAACAGTGGAAAAGAAATGGCAGATGCGCCAATTGATTAACCCATTCCAAGCAAAGGGGCTGCAAGTTTTTTTATTGCAACCAGTCACTCTAAAGGTCGTTAACAAGAGCCTGACTCGTTATTTTACATCTGAGGCAAGCGCTAAAGAATAATCAAGAGGATGGAGAAAAAGTAATATATCATGCTGCAATGTTGGGATGGGATTTTTTTTTCCTGTACATAGGTCAGTTTGGGAAGAGGTGAGCACCATGCGAGCGATTCACTGAGCATCATAAGGGGCCGGGCAGTTAGCCCTAAAGCCTCTATTCTGGGGGAGGGTCACGGGTGGTGGAGGGGGGACGTAGGTGGAGGTGTTGGAGGTGTGGGGGGCCACGTGGGGAGTAGGGTAAGTGGGGTAAGCAGGAAAACGAGGAAAATTCAGTTCTAAACATCTTTTACTTTCTTGATACAATTCATTTTGTCATGTTTATGTTAGTACGCTATAATGGTATCATTGCTTGATAGGAGGGGTGTGAAACAGTTGCGAATATAATATGTGGGTTGAATAATGTTCTCAAAGGAAAGCGTGTTACTGCTGAGTTAAAATTGATAAATCTAGATACTTTATGCTTGCAGGAGACCCATATTCCCTGGTCTAATAGGAGGATTTTATCTGACCTGGGGTATGTTGTTATTTCAACATCCAGCCAAAATACTATGAATAGGGGGGTGGCGATCTTAGCGCGACAGGGCATTTCTGGTACGGGTAAGGTAAAGGCTGATAATCTGGGGAGGTGGGCCATTGCGGAGTGTCTCATAGGAGGCATGAACATTGTTTTTTGTACAATTTATGGCTCGAACCTGGATGAGGTAGAGACTATTTAATTTTTAAATGTTGAATTGCCATTGTGGGGTACACCTATGGTATTGACTGGGGATCTTAATATACATGGCGAAGGTCAGATGTCGGACCCTGTGCATGGGAAGTTTTTAGGGTATATGCCAAAAGTCTATAGAGCTCTACAACAGCTGTTGAAGAATCACGATTTAGTAGATGGGTGGGCTGCAGTGAACTGTGGAGATCCAGGATATACGTTCTACTCATAGCCACACAACAAGTTTGTGCGTCTAGATTATGTTTTTATCCCCGGTCACTGATGGTTGATGTAAATGCAAGTATGACCACGTATCACATCGGACCATGGACCAGTGTTAGCTGACCTTACTAGCTTTAGTCCTGCTAAAGAATGCAGATCTTTTACTTTTAATAAGAAGCTGTTGTGTGACCCTGATTATATCACTCATATTAAAAATTGGGCAAAAATATTTTTAGAGAGTAATAGAGGCTCAGCTACACAACCAATGGTTTGGGATGCATTGACAGCTGGACTCAGGGGGGAGACACTTAGCTATGGCTGGAGGAAGCAAAAGCTTCACAAGGAGCAAATGCTGGGTTTGCTAGCGGAGTTAAGGGTAGCAGAACAAGAGATCAGGCAGTTCCCAAGACTGCACAAACAAAGATGGCATGTTGTAAGGCTCAAACCAATACCAAACTTATAAAGAGGAAAGATATGAATATGGGGAGAAGACTGGTCGCTGTCTAGCTCAAAGGTTGCGGGGGAAGCAAACTGCTCAAAGAATAATTGTTAGAAATGGGATTTCTGGTTGGCTTAGGCTTGCGCCAGAACCAGGCAGAAACCACCACTCTAGTCAGGGCAAGGGATACACGCCAAAGATAACCCCTGCTCACCCTCTAGGTAGCATGGCATGAGCAGTCAGGCTTATCGTGGAGGCAATGTGTAAAGCATTTGCGCACGCACCCACCAGCAACAACATCCAAGGCTCCCCAGAAAAGGAACTCCACACTAACTGTGGGCCAAAAATCCATTCCGCTCGTGGAATTTGCGGATTTTCGGCAATTTCACGATCCGCGAATCTCGCGAAATTGCCGAAAAACTCCGCAAATCCGCTCGCGGGATGATTTTTTTTTTTCGGGCTCGAGTTGAAGCTAACTTTGTAACCATTTAAGTATGGCGCTGGCAAGCTGGCAGAGTTGAAGTTGCTTACTTGCAAGTTGCAACTTCAAATCTGACAGCTTGCCGAGGCCATTCTAAAATGGTTACAAAGGTAGCTTCAACTCGGGCACCTGCCTTAACTCTGTAAGTGTTTCCTGTGGGCCAAAAATTAAACCTCATCAGGAAGCACTTACAGATATAAATAAAGCAGGTGCCCGAGTTGAAGCTCAAATTCAGTAACGTTTTAATCTCAACCCAAAACATTAGTGAGCACGGTCAAGACTGGGCAAGTGTGCTATAACCCCATATCTGCAGTCGAAAATTAGCTGTAATACTCGAGGGAGGTCTTTGAATCCCTGAGTTTCTCAAGCGCAACCCGCGTGTAGTTCCTGTGACCAGGAGGCTGCTTTCTCCTCACCTGCTGCCCTGCTCGCTCTCTGACCCTTTATACACAAGAGGCATGGTGGCACGCATTGAAGCCCCACTCGTTTGGCCCCGCTCCACACACTAGCGGTATCAAACGTCTTCCCGCCCTTTCCCAACTATGATGGACAGCTCACTCAAGGGACCTGGGCGCCTTTTAGCGCGGTGGCAAAGTTACAGGCACACATGGTCAGTGGAGACAAATCTTCTGGCCTTTTACGCAGCTGCAGTGTAGGAAAAGCACTTTACATTTACCCAACGAGGTAGCACTTACTGGATTAGCCAGTAGAAAGTACTACAGTTAAGTAGAGGTATTGCACAAAACGGTGGCATCTTCGTGGATAACTATGAAGGGCAGGATTCATTCTGGCACGAGGCTCCTGTCACAAAAATTAAACCTTAACAGGAAGCACTTACAGATATAGCAGGTGCCCGAGTTGAAGCTCAAATTCAGTAACGTTTTAATCAACCCAAAACATTAGTGAGCACGGTCAAGACTGGTTAAGTGTGCTTTAACCCCATATCTGCCGTCGCAAAATAGCTGTAATACTCGAGGGAGGTCTTTGAATCCCTGAGTTTCTCGAGCGCAACCCCGTGTAGTTCCTGTGACCAGGAGGCTGCTTTCTCCTCACCTGCTGTCCTGCTCGCTCTCTGACCCTTTATACACAAGAGGCATGTTGACACGCATAGAAGCCCCACTTGTTTGGCCCCGCACCACACACTAGCGGTATCAAGCGTCTTCATGCCCTTTCCCAACTATGATGGACAGCTCACTCAAGGGATTTCTGCGCCTTTTGGCGCGGTGGCAAAGTTACAGGCACACATGGTCAGTGGAGACAAATCTTTCCGCAGCTGCAGTGTAGGAAAACCACTATACATTTACCCAACGAGGTAGCACTTACTGATTAGCCAGTAGAAACTACTCCAGTTGAATAGAGTGCAAATCGCAAAAAATCAGTGAGTTCGCGGGAAAATCCGCAAATTGCTGATGTTTTTGCGATTTCGCGTGAATTTGCAGACCACAGATCCGCAAAATTCACCCATACCTACTCCACACAAGGTTATATAAAAAATAGACTTTGTATTTTCACTACACATTAGGATAATAATCACAATATGTACACTGTGCCAACTGGCACTGGGCAGCTGAGGACAAGAACAGGGCCTAAACGCTGCAGCTGGCACTAAGTGCTGCACAGCTGTGGAAGGCCAAGGTAGGGCGAAGGAGCCCGACTCACTCCTGTGTCAAGAGAACACATGTCCCTAGAAAGAAAGACCTAAATGGTGCAGCTGCCCACTACTTGCTGGGCAGCTGTGAAGCAAACTGTGCCATGGGCCCTCACTGGCCCTCTGAACAAAGACTGGGCCAAACGGAGCCATCTGGCTCTAAAAGTAATGTGTCCCCAGGAGCCATGTTGGCTCTGAAAATAATGGGGGGCTTCGTTGGAGCCCTCAGGCTCTAGACAATAATGGAGGCCGGGGAGCCACCTAGGCTCCTAAAGAAAACATGCCCACTGTCGTTGGGGCGGCCCTCTCGCATGCAGGGCCGCCGTGGGCCAACAATGCACCCCGATATGTCCATGGACCTAGGGGCCCCCGCGGGGCCCTCCCAGCCACCATCTCCACGTTGGAGAGGCCCCCTGCCAGCCGGGGCCGCTCTGCATCCGCCTCCCCCCCAGACTCCCTTGTGCACTCACCGGCCGGGATGGAGGCAGGACCTTCATCTTCCTGAGCGCGGCACCTGCGGGGCTCTCCCTTCCTCTCGGGAGCCCCGCCGACCTGGCACATCACTTCTCTGCTTGTGGGCGGCTCCGGGGCTCTCTACCGCTTACGGGAGCCCTGGGCAGCCTGAGGCCATCACTTAGCCGGCTTCTCTTCTCCTTCGGCAGGCGCGGGACTTCAGCCAATCCCAGCGCGGCGGCTGGCAGGAATTCCTTTCCAAACCGGAAGTCTCGCCCGCCGTCAGGCACTACAGTGCCTGACTTCAGGTTTCCAGCCAAACAGGGCTGCGGCAGTGACTTTTTACCTCAGAAAATGAGGGGTGGGCACCCTTGGTATGCGAACCAAACGTAGAAGCGGGGTGGGCGCCCGCCAAGGTGCATATAAAATGGGGTGGTACCCTTAAATGATTAAGTAAGTGGGCTGGGCACCAGCAGTGTACAAAAGGGCAGAAGCGTTTCCCCCTGAGGGAAAACGACAGCGCTCTGCCCATACATGAAAGGTAAAGCGCTCCCAAGGCGCTGGGGGCACAGCAACTACAAAGCCCCCAAAGAAGGACCCCCCTAAAGCGCAAAAGGGGTCCCAGCAACAAGGTCCTCCCAGGGCAACACAGGGCAAGGCATTCAGGGCAAGGCAAGTCTCCCAGCCATCCTCAGGCTAGGCAGAAGGGGCCCCAGGCAGAAGTCCTCAAGCAATCCAGGGGCTGGGCAGGGCCCAGGGAGGCAAGCCTTCCCCTGGGCCCCAGCAGCAGCACGTCCCTGGTAGATTCAAGTCAGGAAACAAGAACATTTTACATGAGGTCACCGGACTCTTTTTATACCCAGAAATCGTTTGTTGTCAAAGGTGCAGGCAAGGGGCGAACCAGACGCAACTCGTTCTTGAGCACTTTGTTTTGCTCAGCCCCTCTGCCTATTCACAGGATAGGCCAGGGACATCAGACCCACCACAGGGGGTGGAGCCAGCATTGTGGAGGGAAGGCCCAGCCCTATTCAGGTCCCAGGTGCACTCCTCCCTCCCATCAACATGCAGATCTCTCCATTCACCACTGGGGCAGACCCATCCTGACCCCTGGAGCCAGGCACACCAGCCAGCTCCAGCCAATCACAAGCCAGACAGTCAATTCACATTCACTGCACAGAAATGCCAACTTCTAGAAGTGGCACTTCCACACTAGACACAATAAATCCACGCACATCATCTTGCGGCATTTAATCACATGAGTCCGCACATACCAAAAAACAAAAAAGAAAGGTTTTATAAAGCATGAACAAGACCCAGAACGGGTATCAGAGCTCTGTACAGAGAGGACAATTAGCGTTGCCATGGGGAGACAGTAAAATTACAATACAACAAAGGTAGCATAGGAATGACTAGGTGAAAGCACTACTAGAAGAGGCTGTGCAATTTAAGCAGAGCTCTACACCCCAAGAACGATACAGTACATTTTGAATTGAGTACAAATTTAAACCACATTAGAGAGAAAGATTGTCAGGCATACATTTCAATACACTAAAACAAAGTAAAAACGATTGTCAAGCACTCAAGGGAAGTGATTATCACACAAACATAGGGGCTATTGCCACTCTCTCTGAGAAGCCACAAGGACTACCTTCCTTTTAGAAAAGCGTTAAAAACCCACCTGTTTCCATAAATGGCCTGAGTTTGTTAAAGTCTATGGTTCTAGATCAAGCGCCAGGATGCCCTTTGGGTGACAGGTTTTGCGCTCTACAAATATACTAAATAAATAAATAAATATTGCTGTTGAGCTTCTTAAGTTTCGAGTTTCTTTGCCAGGTAAACGGGGCTATTGTAGTAACAGAGGGTTTTATATATAAAGCCCCATTTAAGTGTTGAGTCCGGGCCCTGGAAATAGGGTTGCCACCTGTCATAAAGAAAAAGAAAAATACTGGGTATTTGTTGCTGTTTTAAGAGACTGCAAAGGTCTGGACAAGATACTAAAACAGTACTTTAAACACAGTTGTATGCATTAATTTGAACATTAGGTTCCTTTCTTCGTTTAATTTAATTGATAGTCAGAGATTGTTATCGCAGCACTAGAGAGCTTTTAAAAGTGCTTTCCCCTTCTACTTCTCATATAGAGGGGCATATTATCAAGGGGGTTTATCTCCGCTTTTTTGGCTTTAAAAGCCAAGAAAGCGGAGATAAAATTATCTCCCTATTACCTAGCTGCCGCTAACACTAGTTAGCGGCAGCTAGTAGGAGATAGCGACCATCTTGGGCCCCACTTTGCATGTCAGTGATATTTATCACTAATGATATGCAAAGTGGGCGTGCCAAGATGTTAGCGACTGAAAACAGTCGCTAACATCGCTATCTCCTATTACCAACTTTTGGAGATATTCGCGCTAAGCGCGAATATCTCCAAAAGCTAACACCTGCCCTGAGCAGTTCTTAGCCATGTTATCCAATGGGAGGTGAATAACATGGCTAAGAGCGTTAGCTCGGTAAAGCATGAATATCGCTGACTTTTCAGCGATATTCATGCATTGCGGCGATTTTTATCGCATTTGCGATAAACCTTGGTAATACCAAGGTTTATTTGCGGTAATAATTGCCGCAGCGCAGCGGTAATTTTTTGTCTCTAACCAAGCAATAGCGATAATTATCGCTATTGCTTGGTAATATGCCCTCCAGTTCTTGGGGAGCCCCTGACTAACATTTATAAAATAAAGACAGACAGACAGCTGATGTTACAGAGGCTTACAGATGGGCCTTTGTATACCAATGTGACATATCTGTTTCTTGGCGAGCTGACAAATCTAACAACACATTTTAATCTGAATGTTCTGTCTTTATTTATTTTAAATATTAGTCAGGGATCATTATCATAGCTCTAGGTAATAATCAAGTGTGCTTTCCACTTATATTTCGTTTCATCTATTGTTTATTGTTTTAAGGCTGCGAATATGATCCCTGACTAATAATAAAAGTAAACAAAGACAGAAAGTTAATGTTACTTACAAATGATTTGAGACAATGTTATATTCTGTCCTATTTACGTATTGTCCGGGCCTTTGCAAACAAAAGGCCCATATTTTTCCCTTGGATCGGATGCAACACTACCTGTTAACTGTTTCCCTTCCTTTGTAACTGTTGTTTTAGATCAAAGCCTTGTGAAAGAGTTCTTGTGGACATTCTGAAATAATAATACATTTCCTGCCTTTAGCCCTTTGTGGCTACAGCCCGTTTGTATGTATTGTAGCTTATATAGCGCACAGCTACCCGCAGTGGGTGTCACGGCGCTTGCTTAGGGAACCCGTCCTGGTATTCCCCTGTGAGATAACCCCGGCAGGGTATCCACAAGGTGAAAGCCAGGCATCCCGCCGCGAGGGGCCATTGTGGAGATTAAGCAAGCTATTGCCCACAGTCGCAGAGTGTGAGCCCGTGAGTCGAGAAGGCACCGGAGCGAGAATTATCGAGTCCGTGGAATTTTTAGCCCAAGACCCGCCGAGGCGGGGAATAGAACCCTGGTCCAGGGCCGATCTCAGCTTCAGGGTCTGCCGCCTCTAACCCCTGAGCCACACTTCTCCACGTTTTGGGTCACATGTCTGGGTATAGCTGACAGACTGTGTGAATTAACCCCAGATCATGGGATTAGCAGAGTCTGAACGGCCCACTGGCTTGATGGTAAAGGGCTGACCTAAATCCATTTTAACACCTCATAGGCTATATACTATTTTCTCACAATAGGCTTATTAACCATGTATTGTCAGTGCAACCAGCTTGGAGCTAGGGCAGTTGTGGCAGGAAACTCCCAAACCTTCAAAGAACCTTTCAGGAACCTTTACCTACCTTCTAGAAGCAGGGCACCAGGGTCTAAAAATACTGCTCTCAGACCCATTCTTCAGATCACCACTGGACCTGCAGCCGAACTCGCAGAGGACTGCCTGCTGCTGTGACTTGCTGTGCATTCTGCTAGACTGCTGCTGGACCTGGAAAGACTGTTTTGCAGCATGGAGCCTGGCATGATCCCTCAGAAGCCAGCCCTGATGTTGAGCCCAGCTTCTTCACCTGCACCCAGGACTTCCAGTTGTCAATCCAAGGGCTAGTCTGCTGGCCTCCTGTTCAGAGCAACAGGAACATACCAGGCTACCACCATCTTGAACCCTCACCTGGACCCAGAATGAGTGCGTCCTGAGCCCCCAAAAGGTCTCCATCCACTCATGGACCCTTGGTTGTGGTGGTAAAGGTGACCTGATGTCAGTAGTTAGTGCTTTTATCTTTTAGACACTATTTTGAACCTTAAAGTACAAAAATTCATAACTATGGCTCTACTGATTGGATTTTTGCTATTTTGGTGTCAAATAATTTATCATTTGGTTTTTTGCTCTAAATTGGTTTTGCATTTTCTTGTGTTGTGTTTTCTCTTTGTTACAGCTTGTGTGCTGCATAAATACTT
>NW_028247655.1:0-32791 GCF_964263255.1 Lissotriton vulgaris | reverse complement strand
GTAAACATGGGCGTAAAATCCGTTCCGCTCGCGGATTTTGCGTATTGTCGGTAAATTCACAATCCGCGAACTCTCGCGAATTTGCCGAAAATCCGCAAATTCGCACGCAGCGGATTTTTTTGCTTGGTGATACAATATTGCGGCGCGCGGCGTTCACTTACCGTCATTCAGCGTTTGCCGAGTTGTTTTTCTCGATATTTTGCGAGTGCTGCGCCATTTTGGATCTTGCTGCGGGATCCCGCGGGAGTTTGGCGACCGTGATTACATAATCGCGGCTTGCCACCTTGCACAGCACGCATCGCGAGAGTTCGCAATTGCGAACACGTAGATGCGGCGGGCAGCAACAATCTCGCACTCGCGAAATACAGAATTTGCAATTCTGCACAAGAAATCCACCAGCAAGCAGCATAAACCTTCTGAAAATGATGATTTTTATCAGAATAACTCCTCAGGTTGACATTTGCCTGCACTTTTTTTTGCAAGGAGTCCATTTTGGGGGGGGGGGGGGGTGTTAGGAAGGAAGTGCCCCACAGTCTCCAACTTCCTGTTCCTGTCCAGCAGGCTCCTCCCAGTGCTTTCTTCATGTGCTGGTCACTTTCATTTGGATCTTGACCTGGAAGGATTACTTTTTGTGGATGCTGCTAGATATTTGGATTTGAGGCCTTTTTGACTTTCTTAGGATCACTTTTGGATTAGAAATTTCACAAGTAAGTTTGTGTGGGGCATTACATTTGCTGCAACTACAATTTTGGAATTTTCGATTTTTGGGCTGTTGTTGGGGCCTTTTGTCCAGGGGTAGTGAGTGGTGCATGGGCCTAGTCTTTCTGTGGGGTGTCTTGAATGTAAACATTATTGAGGGCATGGATGGCATGGGATTGTGGTGATTTTTGTGTGTTTTTCGATTTTTGGGCTGTTGTTGGGGCCTTTTGACCAGGGCTAGTGAGTGGTGCATGGGCCTAGTCAGTGGTGCATGGGCCTAGTCTTTCTGTGGGGTGTCTTGAATTTAAACATCATTGAGGGCATGGATGGCATGGGATTGTGGTGATTTTTGTGTGTTTTTTCGATTTTTTGGGGTGTTCATGGGCCTGTCCATGTGGGTGGGGGCCATTTTGAGGACTGGTGCAGGCCGGGCCTGTCCGTGTGGTGGGGGTCTAGGGCCATTTTGAAGCCAGGCAGTGTGCTTTGTTGTGCTATAGGCCTGCACCCAGTCTGCCATGCTTTCAACCATTATGCCCAGGGGTACTCAGGGGTGCATGGGCCTACTCTTTCTGTGGGGTGTCTTGAATTTGAACATGATTGAGGGCATGGAAGGCATGGGATTGTGGTGATTTTTGTGTTTTTTTTTTATTTTTTGGGGTGTTCATGGGCCTGTCCATGTGGGTGGGGGCCATTTTGAGGACTGGTGCAGGCCGGGCCTGTCCATGTGGTGGGGGTATAGGGGCCATTTTTAAGCCAGGCAGTGTGCTTTGTTTTGCCATAGGCCTGCACCCAGTCTGCCATGCTTTCATCCATTATGCCCAGGGGTACTCAGGGGTGCATGGGCCTAGTCTTTCTGTGGGGTGTCTTGAATTTGAACATGATTGAGGGCATGGATGGCATGGGATTGTGGTGATTTTTGTGTGTTTTTCGATTTTTGGGCTGTTGTTGGGGCCTTTTGACCAGGGCTAGTGAGTGGTGCATGGGCCTAGTCTTTCTGTGGGGTGTCTTGAATTTAAACATCATGGAGGGCATGGATGGCATGGGATTGTGCTGATTTTTCTGTGTTTTTCGATTTTTTGGGGTGTTCATGGGGACTGGCCATGTGGGTGGGGGCCATTTTGAGTGCTGGTACAGGCAGGCCCTGGCCATGTGCTGGGAGGCAAGGGGCCATTTTGAATGCAGGCAGTGTTCTTAGGCCTGCACCCATTTTGCTTAGCTTTCATCCATTATGCCCAGGGGTAGTGAGTGGTGCATGGGCCTAGTCTTTCTGTGGGGTGTCTTGAAATAAACATCATTGAGGGTATGGATGGCATGGGATTGTGGTGATTTTTGTGTGTTTTTCGATTTTTGGGCTGTTGTTGGGGCATTTTGACCAGGGCTAGTGAGTGGTGCATGGGCTTAGTCTTTCTGTGGGGTGTCTTGAATTTAAACATCATTGAGGGCATGGATGGCATGGGATTGTGGTGATTTTTGTGTGTTTTTTCGATTTTTTGGGGTGTTCATGGGCCTGTACATGTGGGTGGGGGCCATTTTGAGGACTGGTGCAGGCCGGGCCTGTCCATGTGGTGGGGGTCTAGGGGACATTTTGAAGCCAGGCAGTGTGCTTTGTTTTGCCAGAGTCCTGCACCCAGTCTGCCATGCTTTCATCCATTATGCCCAGGGGTACTCAGGGGTGCATGGGCCTAGTCTTTCTGTGGGGTGTCTTGAATTTGAACATGATTGAGGGCATGGATGGCATGGGATTGTGGTGATTTTTGTGTGTTTTTCGATTTTTGGGCTGTTGTTGGGGCCTTTTGACCAGGGCTAGTGAGTGGTGCATGGGCCTAGTCTTTCTGTGGGGTGTCTTGAATTCAAACATCATGGAGGGCATGGATGGCATGGGATTGTGCTGATTTTTCTGTGTTTTTCGATTTTTTGGGGTGTTCATGGGGACTGGCCATGTGGGTGGGGGCCATTTTGAGTGCTGGTACAGGCAGGCCCTGGCCATGTGCTGGGAGGCAAGGGGCCATTTTGAATGCAGGCAGTGTTCTCAGGCCTGCACCCATTTTGCCTAGCTTTTATCCATTATGCCCAGCGGTAGTGAGTGGTGCATGGGCCTAGTCTTTCTGTGGGGTGTCTTGAATTTAAACATCATTGAGGGCATGGATGGCATGGGATTTTGGTGATTTTTGTGTTTTTTGATTTTTGGGCTGTTGTTGGGGCCTTTTGACCAGGGCTAGTGAGTGATGCATGGGCCTAGTCTTTCTGTGGGGTGTCTTAAATTTAAACATCATTGAGGGCATGGATGGCATGGGATTGTGGTGATTTTTGTGTGTTTTTTTGATTTTTTGGGGTCTTCATGGGCCTGTCCATGTGGGTGGGGGCCATTTTGAGGACTGGTGCAGGCCGGGCCTGTCCATGTGATGGGGGTCTAGGGGCCATTTTGAAGCCAGGCAGTGTGCTTTGTTTTGCCATAGGCCTGCACCCAGTCTGCCATGCTTTCATCCATTATGCCCAGGGGTACTCAGGGGTGCATGGGCCTAGTCTTTCTGTGGGGTGTCTTGAATTTGAACATGATTGAGGGCATGGATGGCATGGGATTGTGGTGATTTTTGTGTGTTTTTCGATTTTTGGGCTGTTGTTGGGGCCTTTTGACCAGGGCTAGTGAGTGGTGCATGGGCCTAGTCTTTCTGTGGGATGTGTCTTGAATTTAAACATCATGGAGGGCATGGATGGCATGGGATTGTGCTGATTTTTGTATTGTATTGTATTGTATTGTATTGTATTTATTATTTGTAACGCGCAACTGTCACCCTACGGGTATCCTGGCGCCCAACAGGAAGTAGTCAGATGGTACTACAATACACTAGCTGTCAAGACATATAGAACAGCCGCCGGATCTATTAAATAAAGTCACGGGGATTAGACTTTGGTGAAGAGCCATGTTTTCAGGCTCTTTCTGAAACCCAGTAGGGTGCCAATTTGTCTGATGTTCTGGGGAAGCTCGTTCCACAGCCTAGAGGCAGAGATGCAAAAGGCTCTGCCTCCCATCCTCGACCTCTTGATCCTGGTAGTAGCTGCCAGACTCTGGCTAGAGGAGCGCAGGGATCTGGAGGGCCTATACCAGGAGAGCCTTTCCTGTAGAGGGATAGGTCCCGTGTTGTGCAGGGCTCTGTACACAATACGTAGGGATTTAAAAACAACTCTACTCCCGATTGGCAGCCAATGTAGATCTCTTAGCGCCAACGTAGTGGAGGAACTGCGAGGTCTTTTAAGTGCCAGCTTGGCCGCTATAGACTGGACCCTCTGGAGCCCCTGTAGGATGTATAGGGGGGCCCCTAGATATAGAGAGTTACAGTAGTCCAGTCTGGCCAGGATCACACTCCTAACTACTAGTGGCCTGGACTCATCAGGCAGAAGGGGCAAAATCTGTCTGAGTGCTTTCAACAATCCAAAGCAGACACTGATGGTTTTATTGGTCTGAGGGGTCATTTGGAGATCCGCATCAAACAGTACCCCTAGATTGCGCACGGTTTTAACTGTGTTTTTCGATTTTTTGGGGTGTTCATGGGGACTGGCCATATGGGTGGGGGCCATTTTGAGTGCTGGTACAGGCAGGCCCTGGCCATGTGCTGGGAGGCAAGGGGCCATTTTGAATGCAGGCAGTGTTCTCAGGCCTGCACCCATTTTGCCTAGCTTTCATCCATTATGCCCAGGGGTAGTGAGTGGTGCATGGGCCTAGTCTTTCTGTGGGGTGTCTTGAATTTAAACATCATTGAGGGCTTGGATGGCATGGGATTGTGCTGATTTTTATGTGTTTTTTGAGTTTTTGGGGTGTATAACTGAACTGATGTTCTTCTGTCTTCCATTGCTTTTAGGTGCACAAGACTCAAGAGAACCACCAGTGCCAGGAAGTGTGTGTGCAGCATAACGTCACACGACGACACGTCTGGCCACAGACAACTCTGCAACTCGTGCAACTGCGGCCTTCTGTTCTGACCTCTGAAGAAGATGGCCCCAAAAAAAGTTCCCCCGTAGCTCCTCTAGCAAAAAAGTTGCCAGTAAGGAGCAGAAGAAGCAAGTTACCAAGGAGACTGGTGTGCCGCCTGCCACATTTTTTGGGAATAAAAAAAAAAGCACGCCTGCAGCCGCAGCGGGATCTGCTGGGGACCAAGCTGGAAGCAGCACCCCCGCTCCATTGGGCTCAGTGCCACCACCACCACGCCAACTTAAGTCCAAGCCCTTGAGTGCTGCAGAGGCACTTAGTCTAGTTGTTCAATCACCATCGACCAGTGATGTTGGCTCATCGCAAGAAAGTAGCAGCAATGTCCCTCAATCAACATAGGTTGTTGTAACTCATCTGACAAATGTTGAACAACCACAGCCGCAACAACAACCACATGTGCAAGTACAAGCCCAAGTACATGTGGAAGGAGAGGCAGCGCAAGGAGATGCGCAAGCAGAGGTGCATGGAGGGGCACAAGTGCCCCCAATAGTTGTTCCTCCCGAAGTAGGGGCACATCAGGAAATCGACAATCAAGCCGAGGTATCATTTGAGGAAGCCACTCCTCCTGATGATCATTCATTGTCTTCCACATCCCTAGCAAGGAAAAGATCAAGGGTGGTGTCTACATCTTCCTCAAGCCCCCTTCCTTCTGATGATATGGATGACAATTGGGAACTACCACAGCCGTCTGAGAGAGAGGCACACCATGATCTGACAAAGGTAGCTAAGTGTAAAAGGAAGGTCGTCGAAACTCTCATAGTTATGGAGTGTGATGATGACACTGAACAAGAAGTAGCGTATACTCCTGCTGATGAAGACTCTCACGACGACGACGCTGTCATCATAGACGTCACTCCAGCCTAGCCCGAAAAGCTGCTGAGCGTGATGATGTTGTTGACGAGGAGGCAATGGGAAAACCACAATCATTGGAGTTAACTAGTACCCCACCACCTACCGCTTCCATATTTCTTCCTCGCCAGAAGGGACCTCCATCCACCTCGACCTCAATTAGAGGTAGTGAAAGTGCACAACGTAGTAAAGTTTGGCAATACACATCCTCCACTTCATCTGGCATTAGCAGCATGACCACCACCAGTATCGCCTCCTCCGACCCCCACAGACATTTCAAGTCCGCAGTTTGGGACTTCTTTAGTGTTTGCCCAAAAAAGGAAAACATAGCCATTTGTAGCATTTGTAAGCTTGCAGTTAGTCGTGGTAAGTTTGGTACCAACTATGGTGCCGGAGGCCAGAGAGGTCATCTTTAGAGACAGCACGCTGTCCAATGGTTTGCGCACCTAAAGAAGAACAGGGAAGCCCGAATTGCAAGTCAAGAAAACGTTGATGTTTCATCTGATGATGACGAGGAGGAAGAAGCGTCAAACACTACTTCACTTACACCCAGTACCCCTGTCAGCACACCCCCTGTGAGCCACACTAAGAGTGTGGGAGAGAGTGAGACACCAATGCGAAAAAGTTCATCAGCGAGCGTAACTGGGTCGAAGAAGTCATCATCATCATTCCGTAAAATGGTCCAGGCCAACATTAGAACCATGTTGTTTTCAGAAGCGCCATATGAATGCAACCACCCACTGACGCGTCTGTATAACACTAAGCTGGGTAAAATGCTAGCTCTGGACCTTCTCCCTTTTTCTTTTGTAGAAGGGGTTGGTTTTCTAGAATTAGTGGCAGCGCTCTGCCCTAAATGGAAGGTTCCGAGATGGTTCTATTTTGCCAGAGTTGCGGTTCCAGCACTACATGAAGATGTGCTGAAGGTGATTGGGGCAGCTTTGCAGAAGAGTGCTGTTCACACTATACATCTGACAACAGACATGTGGACCAGTGGCGCAGGCACTGATTGCATGTGCATCACTGCACACTGGGTCTCTTTTTCAGGGGTTAAAGCAAAGCTAAACGCAGGTGTTGACCCGGACCAAGTTTTTAAAGCTGCTCGGAAACATGCAACACCAGCCATGTTTGGCTTGGAGAAACGTCATACAGCAGAAAACATTTTGAATGAGTTTAACACAAAGGTCTTTCACTGGCTGTCCCCAATAAAACGCAAGATTGGTTATGTTTCTGAAAGAGCCTAGAAACTAAAATTCTTTATAAATGATGACTCATTCCACTAACACACTTACCAACAATACCAGGCCCATAAACATAGTGAATGAGGTGAATGGATCATATGTTATTTTGACTCTATGCAATAAACTATCTACAATAAACAAGACCAGCTTGTCATTTTGAAAAGTTTATTTTTTAGATTTCATAAGTAAAGTCTTTAATAACTCACTTTATTAGAATCAAACATTTAGTTTTATTAATTCAAATCACATTAATCATTGGCACAAAGTAAGCTGTCAGAATTAATCAAAAATGATGAATTTAAGTAAACATTAGCTTTTTCTCCAAGTTAATTTTCAAGCCTGAAAGGGAAACAAATAATAAACAGTTGCATGCTTACACTCTCCCAAGGCAATCCGACAGCGCTTCGCCCCTCTGGAAAAGAACGTTCCCAACCCCACAAGAGAGCCAATTTTATATCATTTTTCGCTCTCAAATCTGACTAAATGTTATTATTTAGTAAAGTTCAGCACTGTGATTGGTTTATGGCCATCAGACCACCTCAGCTACTAGTCCAGAGAATATGCGCGTCACTGTGCCATTGTCCATTCAAAGTGACAACGACTTCCGAGGCATTTGCAACAAAAAAAGTTGCCAATCCACTTCCACCAGAGCTCGGCAGATTCACGCTTGTCACTTCCTCGACCTTGAATAGGATCAGCCAGAGCAGTCCATGGAATAAACTCCATTTAAAAGTCTTTTCTTTAATAAAGTTCTGAGCCAGAGAAGCAAGTTCATTGACCTCTTGCAATGTTTTTTTTTTCTTTCACCGTGCAGCTTGGCTCAGCTTCTGCTCAATTCAGGCCGACCAACTTTCTCCAAGCAAGAACTAGGCCTCAGCTCACACTTGAGCTATTATTTAAACAAACACAAAAGAGTGATTAATTCAAGTAAAGCAAACCCTTGTGTACCACCCAGTCCCTTATTAATTATTAATTAACCCACTAATAAAAAACATTTAGCAGAAGCAAACATTTAAAGCAGCACATAGAATAACCACCATTCTCCATGTAGTCCAGCTTTATGTTTCTGAAAGAATAAAAAGATAATTAAATGACACACAGACAGACAATACACAACATAAGACTCACATATAAGCACATATAAAAGCACATGCCATGAATGATCAGCTGCATGTTAATGGTGACAAAGACAATAGGACAGACATAATAAACAGGACAATATTAATAATGTGTTACAAAAACAGACTTGCAAATGCACATAAGCACATATAATTAGTTTCCCGCGTGTTCATGTGTGGTGCAAACTTAATCTAGGTTGAATTAGTAAAATAAATCATGCAACAGTGCATTAATTAATCAGTTAATGTTATAGGGAATTGAATCCACAGGCCAGAATAAAATATTTTCTGCAGCCCGCTCTATCAACTCCCTCATCTGGTGATATTAAAATCACCAAACAACACTCCAAAAATTTTTAGAAAAATTTCACCCATTTTAGAGACAACACACACTGAATTCTCTCGATATTAGTTTCCCTAAACCCCTGTCTCAGCTGTCTGATTATTTTTATCAAACTGAGCTCTTCGCATTTCCTCTAATTCGTATTCCTTTTCCTGTTCCTTTTTGAGTTTATAAATTCTTTTCTTCTCATTCTGACGCTTCCTTCTTTTGTGAATCAAACAACTAATTTTTAGCAGCATTATCATTATAACAATGACAATTACTGGATAGAGCACTTTGCCAATGATGGACCTGCCAAGTTCTGAAAACCAATCTTTAATGGCCTCCATTCTTTTTCCAATCTTTTCCGTAAAAGTTTCTTCCTCCATAGGTTCAATTTCTTCATGAAAATGTGTAATGTTTTTAACAAGTAACTCTATATCCCGACTCTTGTCAGGAATATAGGTACAGCAATGTTGAACATGTAAGACCCCACAGACTCCACCCTCTTTTGCAAGCAGAATGTCTAGCGCAAGACGATTCTGAATGGCCATACTTCTGATTGCGACAAGTTCTGTACTAACCAATTGAAAACCACTCGCAGTATCAGTTGACAACCTATCCACAATTGTGGACACTTTTCTAATTTTAATAGAATTCATCGTTACCCCCACCATAGGAATAACAGCACCAAAAATATCTCCCAGAATTTCTGAGAAACTTTCTCTTTTGTATCTATTTTGATTCAAGTGTTCACCAAATTCAAAGGTACCTTTTTCATTTCTGTCAATATGAAATATTTTTGGAAAGACCAGGCCGATATAGCATGTCCCATACCAGTGATCTGGGAGACTAAAATAAGCCTTATTGCCACAAATAAAATAAATTCCAGGAAAAATTGGATCCTTTCCACCTTTAAATCCCTATCCCCCTTCAATACGATAAGTATCTTCACATTGACTAGCACCTACAAAAAGATTATCGTACAAAGTATTATCTCTCCTAATACAAAATTTACCACTAACTGGTTCATCAATATGTATTGCTGCATTAGTATCAACACCATTTAGTTTAGCATCTTCTAACTGCCAAAATTTAGACTTAGCATGTTTTAGTTTCTCATTTCTTTTGTAAACAGCCCTTCTCTCCTCAACCATGTTAAGGAATGTCTTTTCTTCAGCTCTCATTTTGCATGTTAAATTATTTCTATAGGCATATTCATAGTTTAATTCATTAGTAACTAAAAAGAATTCCCTCATCTGCTTCGCAGATCTTACTTTGTTTAAGCTATTTACAATTTTGAGATTTGCAAAAACCTCATCAAAGTCTGAATAATAATACTCCAGACGACCAGTTTGATAGAACAGACTAGTAATCACACTACAGGTAATGCCATAAGTGAGAGGTAACATATTATAAGTCACTCCCTCAGAAACAGAAGTGGGTAATTTTACACACACATAGCAATCTTTGACATTCATTACTTTGACATATTCAGATAAAAGCCTTGAAAATGAATTGGTTGAAAAATCACCAATTGATCTATCTTGATGAGACAGTGGGTCATGATTAATAACTCTACTGGACCTGCCAGCATGCTTCTCATGAATAGATTCTGCTTTACTAGTAATATTAGTCTTAGATTTTTGCTTATTAACATCAAAAGGATAGACCACAGCTAAAATTAGCCAAAGTAGAATTAATAATATCACACAAATTGAGGTCATCTTACAACACCTTTTAAAAATTGTACACCTAGAAGTATCTGATCTAGGCATTTCCAAAAACAAAAACAAAAATTTTAAATAAAATGTAAGTAAATGTAAGTAACAATTATATCCCCCCTTTTAAAATATTTTTTTTTTTAAAAGGTTTTTTTTTTTTAAAAGGTTTTTTTTTTTTTTTTTTTACCCTAAACAAATTTTCTTCGACCTTGTGTCACAAAGTATATATATTTTTTTTTTAAAGATAACTAAACAGAATTTCTTCGACCTTATGTCACCTAACAAATTTTCTTCAGCCTTATGCCAGAAAACAAAGTTACCTAATACACAATTTCTTCAGCCTTATGCCAAGAAACAAAGAGTACCTAATACATGTTTTCTTCAGCCTTGTGCCAGGAAATAGATCCTCAACTAATTTCTAACAAATTTTAATCCCTGTCACTTTCTAAAAATTCTTGACCACTGCTGTCCACCTCAACAATCGGTGGAATGATTATATAGGTCCATTCTGGAGACCTATATTTCTGATTTGGCCTAATTATTCTTTTTGTTTTGCGAGTGATGACTTCTATTTTTTTGTTTTCACCTTCGTTACTTTTTTCAAGTTCACTTCCTTGACTAGTAATTTCGTTGACTTGTTCTTTTGATTTCTTTACCAGTTTGAATTTCAGATTATTTTCTTCAGGCCAAATGTCTCCTTTTCTCAAGACTTTTTTCTTTGGCACACTTTCGTTGCATTCAGTTTTCCAAGCTCTTTTTCTTTGTTTTCTTATTTCAGAATCTTCATCACTTTCAGTGTCTGTATCTGAGACATCAAATCTGTATCTAGGAATTTCTCTACTCGGCAACTTCACTCCATTTGAAACAATACCTTTACTGGTACTTGGCAATTCCTCTTCTTCAGGAATCACCTTCAGCTTCCCAGCTTCAAGCTTTTTGTTCACAGAGCTACTTCTTTCCTGCTTTTCAAGAGTTTCGCTCAGATTTTTGTCTCGCTCAGAATCTTCTGCTTCTTCTGAATCTCTCTTTTCTCTCAGAGATTCTTCTTCAAGCAAATCATCATCATCAACACCTTGAATTCCAGTATTCAGATCTTCTTTATTCAAGTTCTGACTTCCATCTAGATTTTCTTGATGTTGATTTTCTTGGGGATCACCAAAATCTGAATCTGAATCTGAATCAGAATCTGGATCTTCTGGGTCTCTTTCTGAATCTGAGTCAGCTGTTACATCACCTTCTTCATCATTTTCAGGAGGTAACACACGAATTGTATGGCTTGGATGTATCCACCTTTTTAGTCCTCTACATTTTATTGCATTTGTTGTTATAAGGATAACCTGACGTGGCCTTTGCCACCTTGGTGACAAACAGTTCCTTCTTCGGTGAACCTTCGTCCTAACCCAGTCACCGGGTTGTAAATCATGAGCTTGTACCTTTTCTTTTGTAATAATGTCAGTTCCCACCTGATGAAACACAGAATGCATCACATCAGACAGATTTCGGCAATATTCAAAAATTGCACTGTCATTAATGCTCATCAATTTGCCAACTGGTACAAATGCTTGTCTCATCACTCTGCCCATCACGATGTCGTGAGGACTAAGACCTGTTTTTCTATCTGGAATGCTTCTCAATGACATTAGAACGAGTGGAAGTGCATCAGTCCACTTCACTCCTGTAGCATCACACATCTTTGCGATCCTATTTTTAATTGTGCCATTTATTTGTTCAACCACACCTGATGCTTGTGGTCTGTAAGCACAATGCATTTTCTGTTCTATGTTTAAAGCATTACAGATTCTTTTCATCAAACTGTTCTCAAAATGTCTTCCACGATCATTTTCAATTGTGACCGGAAATCCATACCTAGGTATGATTTCTCTTAGAAGTAATTTTGCCACAGTAACAGCATTGGCATGACGAGTTGGAAAAGCTTCCACCCATCTTGAAAACAAACAAACAAACACCAAAACATAACGTAAACCATTATGTCTTGGCATTTCAATAAAATCCATTTGCAACCTGGTAAAAGGACCACCTTCCCGTCCTATGGTTCCCAAGCTTGTAACAATTTTTTTGTGGAAATTCATCTGTTGGCAAGTTAAACATCTTTGACAAAGTGACTCTGCAATTGATCTAAATTTTACATTGAACCATGTTTCTCTGAATAAATTGATCATAGACCCTTTTCCCATGTGAGTTTGACCATGATACAATCGTGCCATGTCAGCAATCATACTGTCTGGCAATACAACTCTTCCATCCTGGTGTACCCAGATCCCGTCTTCCTCTCTTGGTCTGCAATCACCTTTTAGCCATATATTTTTCTCTTCTTCACTTGCCTCATCCTGTAACTCTTTTATTTCCTGCCATGTCTCAACTGCAGAAATTAGCATGAGAGAATTCATTGTATGACTCTTGTCTTTTTCCCGATTGATTGCGTAATTATTTCTGGCACAATATTTTGCCATTTCGTCTGCAAAGGCATTACCTTTGGTGATGTAGGTCAAAAGTTCTGTGGATTGATCTGGATGGATTCTTTGACATTGTTGTTCCATCAGATCTTTGGACAGAATGCAAAATTTCTATAGATTGGCCAAAAGAAGAACCTGCTCGAGATAAAATTACAGGTGCCCCATCAAAAGATGTCATGGATCTTTATAAAAAAGTAATTTATTGGCTGAAAGAGAAAATTCCCCCAAAGGAAGTGGACTGGGTTAAAATAGACAGAACAAATCAGGAACCAAAAGAATCAGTTCATTCATTTTATGAGAGGTTACTGTTAGTTTTTAAACAGTACAGTGGCTATGAAAAATTAAGTGAACAAGACATGAGTCACTTCATATACAAATTTGTATATGGCCTGAGACCTGAAATTGGTGACATGATTAGAAATGGAATTGTTTGTTGGCAATCATTATCACTTGACGACATCTTGAGAAAAGCAAAATACTGTAGTGATGAAATAGATGCAAAGCAGAAGAGTCTCAAGGAAAAAGCAATGTGGGCACAGGTGAAGGTAGCTGAGCAGCAGCAACAACAACAGCAGTTAGGTTCTATGCAACAGGGAAAATTTAGAAGTAATTTTAATAATTCAAAGCCAAAATTTAATGTAAATATTGAAGAGTTAAAACAAAAGCTCCCATGTTTTAATTGCGGCGAAATTGGACACTGGAAGCGAGAGTGTAAGAACCCGCCCAGAAATTTAAAAAATAATTCATTAAATCCACAGGTGCAGTGTGAATTAAGTCCGCAGCAACAACAACAGCTACAGCGGCAACTGCATGAAATTAATCAACAGCGACAGTTACAGCGACAGATAGTCAACCAGACACAGCAGAGCCAGTATCAGCAACAGAATCAGGTACAGCAGAATCAAATTCAACAGAATCAGTTACCTCAAGCACCATTTCCTGGTTGTGCTAACACACAGAGATTTTCTCCTGAAACAGGTTTCTGTGGAAATAATTTGGTTAAAGATGTGTTAAAAGTCAACATGGCAAATGCTTCTCAATTTTGGTTAAATGACAAAGAGGTGAGTGATTCATCAGAGGATTACTCATGACGGTGCCTGAGAGAGGAGGAAGAGTGTGTGCTTGGACCCACTCTTGAGGTAGATCAGTCTGGTCCATTTGTTAATGGAAAGGTGAATGATAAAGATATCACTTTCCTTGTGGACACAGGTGCTACCCGTTCTACTGTTAGATCAGCAGAAATAGAAAACCTTCCTCTCTCGGGTGAAACCATTCAAGTTGTAGGTGTAGCTAATCAACAAATTAAAACCAGTCTGACAGATCCAGTAAAAGTGGAGATAGGCAATTACAAAGATAAACACAGATTTCTAGTTTGTGACAGCAGTCCTGTGAATTTATTAGGTCGTGATATATTATGTAAAATGAATTGCAGAATATGTCTGCTTTTCTCCAGCGTCTCACTTTATCTTCATGTGTTTCTTTATTTACAACATATTTTGAATATTTAGGTGCTGTACACTTGCTTTCGCGTTCAAGTTCCATCATCTCAACTTCCCACTCGACTAGGGCTTCAAATTGTGTAGGTCTTGGCTTTGGTACAAGATCCATCATTTTTCCTCTCAAATTTTGTAAAACTTTCATATTAAATGACCCATCTTCTGGCCAGGCTAGTACACCATCTTTTTTGGTATACTGCATCCAGTTATCAAACCAAATTACTGTATGATAACCATATTCACCTTCCATATAGGCTGCAGGTGTTTTATACTTATGAAGTAATTTACCACCACGTGTCTCAATTTTCTTATCAGGTTTAAAATAATTTTTTACCTTTTGAAACCATGTAGGCTTTTTTTTATAATCATCCCAATAACTCATTTTTGTATTTTAATTCCAAACCTATAAATTTATAATTTTATTTGCAATTTAAAACAACTATTTTTATCTAATTTATATTAATTAAATAATTAATATCCTTACTTTAATCACTTTTAGTACTAATATCCTAATTAAGGACTTTATTCTTGTATTATTTATTAATTATCATTAATAAATATCAAATCAATTTTTAAATTTAAAAAAAAAATGAAGCTTTAGGCATAAATAGCGTGGGAAAAACTAACTCTGGGAAATGTAAACAATGTATTTATGTATTTTAGCCAATCACTATGTGGCTACACAGCACTCAGCCAATGTAAAATGCCTACAGTCCCTCAACCAATCCGGTCGCAGCCTCTCTATGACACTGTAGTGTCAACAACCAACCATCACAAAGCTTGCCTCCAATAACACCAACATGTGACTGCATACGTCACCAGCAGACTTCCCCGTGACACTGTAGTGTCAATAACCAATTAGCATAAAGCTTCACTCCATGTGACTGTACACGTCACTACCAACTCTCCCCTATCCCTTGCTATGCACCTCGTCCCCACGGAGCCCCACCAAACCTCCTCCCAGCCTCAGCTCCTCTAATAAACCCTAACACATACAAATGTGCAAGAGTGTGCACAGTGCTCGCTCCTAAAACCCAAACACGCGCACTTCCTAGTATACGCTCCTTAGAGGTGTCAAATTTTGATTTACTCGCGCTCACACAGCGCGATGGCAAGACCTCGCTTGGCACTCCCTACACAAGCTCCCCAGAGCTGTCAGTTTGTTTTAATTTACTCGCGCTCACACAGCGCGATAGCAGACCTTGCTTGGCTTCAATAACGAAGCCTCAAAACCTCGCCCAATGAGAGCGCAGCTCTCCCGTGACGCGACGCGCTTAATATCCAATTATAGCACGGCTTTTGTCATGACGCGACGCGCTAATGGCCAATGATAGCGCAGCTTCGCTAAGACGATGCGAGAGAGCTTTTAATCTGCGCAACAGCGGACACGCTGCAAATTTTATCAACAGGGGAATGAATTAATTAAACTAATTACTAAAGCCTCTCCTAATGAGAGCGCGGCTCCCCCTAATTTTGCACAACAACAAACGGAGCTTCGCCGACTCCTGTGGGCTCGATCACTTCGCCCAATCACTGCGCAGCTCCTCTGTGGAGGCTCGCCGGCCTCGCCCAATCAGAGCGCGGCTCTGGCGTGACGCGACAGCGTTTCTGACCAATGGCAGCGCGGCGGCTGACGTAGGCAGCCGCTGCAGCTGTCAGGCTCTCACCACTCGCTCACAAGCCTCCCCCCCTCCTTCACAAATACACACTCGGCAGAAATATTAAAAAGAAACGAAGGAAACAACGCACAATTTTAGAGGGAAACGAGCATAATATTTAGATAGGCTCGAGGCAAGCGCATGTAGATAGGCGGGTTGCCAATTAAAAGAGCGCAAAATACAAATAGCAAAGGGCTCACAGAAATGGGGTCAAATCCACCCTAAAATAGCGCGCAATGAATTTAATAAGGTATTTACAATACAAATACCATTTCAAACATTTAGATCGCGCTTTAACCAATGGGAGCGCTTGTTTTGTCAGTACAGGGATTTTTAACCAATCAGAGCGCGGCAGGCTCTGACGTATGCAGCAGGCTGCAGCTGCAAAGTCTCCTCACTCGCTTTCACTCCTCCAAACAGCCCCTCCCTCACAATTTTCGATCGGGACAGTTTTTTAAGCATTTAAATAACGCAAAATGCTTATAAAAAGTTTTGAATGACACACTATATCTAAAATAGCATTTTCTTCACCATAAAGACTTAGAAACACTTTAAATCATTTTTTATAAAATCGCAATTAATAACAACATAAAAAACAAACCATTTGTCTGCTTCTCTAATAAAAGATAGTTTTACACATTCATTCAAGTATCCCTAGTGTGGAATAGACGACGCTATTCTCACAGAATAGTCTCATTCACTAGCAAGGCAATTCTTACCCTACCCTTCAGTTTTACAAAGCATTCACACCCTTTCAAACAAAGAAAACCCTGTTCACACACACACGAATTCTTGGCAGGACTTGAACCAACCACAGAAAACGTCAGACGTTTGATAAGAATAGACGACGCTATTTTTACCCTTCACTCGAGTTTGAATTAACTCCTACTACTCTTTTCACAGAAAGCTTTAAAACAGGCTCACCAGGTCCCTCTGCTTAATGCTACAATTTCATAGGCAATCCTCACTACACATTCAACCATACAATCTAAGGTCCCTAAACTTGTGTTGTACGCCCACAACACGTGATATATGCTATACCACAATTTAGAAACAGACAAATGCACTGTGTAACTTTTCTAGCTACACTATCTTGCTGGCCAGCAATTTAACCAGGAATCTTTCACACTACTGGAAAAATTCCTTAGACTACATATAACAACTTAACAGAATCAAAAAACTTAACATATGTTAAACATCAATCCTATGTCTATACCAACATATATGTAACATGCATGTCAAAAACAACATATAAACCGTCTGAATGCTACCAATTGAAAGAGCCTAGAAACTAAAATTCTTTATAAATGATGACTCATTCCACTAACACACTTACCAACAATACCAGGCCCATAAACATAGTGAATGAGGTGAATGGATCATATGTTATTTTGACTCTATGCAATAAACTATCTACAATAAACAAGACCAGCTTGTCATTTTGAAAAGTTTATTTTTTAGATTTCATAAGTAAAGTCTTTAATAACTCACTTTATTAGAATCAAACATTTAGTTTTATTAATTCAAATCACATTAATCATTGGCACAAAGTAAGCTGTCAGAATTAATCAAAAATGATGAATTTAAGTAAACATTAGCTTTTTCTCCAAGTTAATTTTCAAGCCTGAAAGGGAAACAAATAATAAACAGTTGCATGCTTACACTCTCCCAAGGCAATCCGACAGCGCTTCGCCCCTCTGGAAAAGAACGTTCCCAACCCCACAAGAGAGCCAATTTTATATCATTTTTCGCTCTCAAATCTGACTAAATGTTATTATTTAGTAAAGTTCAGCACTGTGATTGGTTTATGGCCATCAGACCACCTCAGCTACTAGTCCAGAGAATATGCGCGTCACTGTGCCATTGTCCATTCAAAGTGACAACGACTTCCGAGGCATTTGCAACAAAAAAAGTTGCCAATCCACTTCCACCAGAGCTCGGCAGATTCACGCTTGTCACTTCCTCGACCTTGAATAGGAT
Organism: Lissotriton vulgaris; assembly: GCF_964263255.1. Classification (NCBI taxonomy): domain Eukaryota; kingdom Metazoa; phylum Chordata; class Amphibia; order Caudata; family Salamandridae; genus Lissotriton; species Lissotriton vulgaris. The sequence goes on along the minus strand of NW_028247655.1, from coordinate 15,248 downwards.
CAGCCAGAGCAGTCCATGGAATAAACTCCATTTAAAAGTCTTTTCTTTAATAAAGTTCTGAGCCAGAGAAGCAAGTTCATTGACCTCTTGCAATGTTTTTTTTTTCTTTCACCGTGCAGCTTGGCTCAGCTTCTGCTCAATTCAGGCCGACCAACTTTCTCCAAGCAAGAACTAGGCCTCAGCTCACACTTGAGCTATTATTTAAACAAACACAAAAGAGTGATTAATTCAAGTAAAGCAAACCCTTGTGTACCACCCAGTCCCTTATTAATTATTAATTAACCCACTAATAAAAAACATTTAGCAGAAGCAAACATTTAAAGCAGCACATAGAATAACCACCATTCTCCATGTAGTCCAGCTTTATGTTTCTGAAAGAATAAAAAGATAATTAAATGACACACAGACAGACAATACACAACATAAGACTCACATATAAGCACATATAAAAGCACATGCCATGAATGATCAGCTGCATGTTAATGGTGACAAAGACAATAGGACAGACATAATAAACAGGACAATATTAATAATGTGTTACAAAAACAGACTTGCAAATGCACATAAGCACATATAATTAGTTTCCCGCGTGTTCATGTGTGGTGCAAACTTAATCTAGGTTGAATTAGTAAAATAAATCATGCAACAGTGCATTAATTAATCAGTTAATGTTATAGGGAATTGAATCCACAGGCCAGAATAAAATATTTTCTGCAGCCCGCTCTATCATTTCCACGGATAATGGCGCCAATGTAGTTAAGACCATGGATCTGGGTAACTATTTCAGAGTGCCGTGTTTGGCGCACTGTATAAACCTGGTTGTAAAAAAAATTCTTGAGTGATGAAGACAGTCCAGCGTGCGAGTTAGTGGCCACCTGCCGAAGAATGTGCAACGATTTCAGCCATTCTTTTAAGGCCCGGAAGCATCTGAGGGGCCTGCTACATGAACGTCGAATGCCAGTGAAAGCACTCATCCAGGAGGTGCCAACACGTTGGAACTCAACCTTCTACATGCTTGAGTGTCTGCATGAGCAGTTTACGGTACTCGATCAGTATTTCTTAACACTGGGTACAGCTCAGAAGGACCTGAGGCTAGATGCGGCGCAATGGAAGCTAGTTAAAAGCCTGACAGACATGCTTCGTCCTTTTGAGGTCTTCACGCGTGCAGTCAGCAGGGAGGACTGTAATTTGGGAAAAGCTATCCCATTCTTGCGCATGCTGGAGCACCAACTGAAGGCGGTGTCTTCTATGTTTCAAAAAGATAAAGAAAAGCAAGACGCTTTTGTTTTGGCGGAGAAATTATTAGAGCGCCTACTTGGCGATGAACGTCTTAAAATGATCCACTCAGAACAGCATTACATTTGTGCTACTATTCTGGATCCACGCTACAAAAAGGCGCTGTCAGGCAGAGCATTCTTTCCTTTTGGTGATGAAGATGTTACAAAGTACAAGCGTTGGCTAGCCTTGTCAGCCATGAGGTTTGAAAGAGAATGGCAGAAAATTGAAGGAAAAGGCAGTACATCAGCATCAGCAGGCCATCCCCAGTCAAAAGAATCCACTTCTGCACCTGTGGCTGTGGCAGAAGTGACCTCTCAGCCGTTAAAGACACCGGCAACCGGATCATCTGCACCAGACACAACAGTAACATTGGGTGAAGAAGAGGATTGGCTAACTCAGCCTGGGTTTGCTTCTCAAAAGGTCCCAGCAAAAAGTAAGCAAAGTGGAGGAGCCTTGGAGAACCTTCAGTCGATGGTGCAGGACTATCTGAATGACTCAACAGAGGTCTATGTTAATGCTGACCCATTGGCGTATTGGCATGGGAAAAAAGAATTGTGGGCACAGATCTCCAACCTGGCTATAAACTACTTGTCTTGCCCACTCGCAAGCTTGTCTTCTGAACGTGTTTTCAGTGCTGCTGGTGGCATTTAAAATTAATAACATCCACAAGGATTTCCCTCCCCCCGCCACCCCTCCCTTATTTCACAACACTGATTCACCTTCTTTTTGCAGTTTTTCACCAGTATCCTTGCCTCAATCCCAGAAGGCCATCATGACCTGCCGCTCGGGAGCCCCTACTGACTCCTGTCCCCCGGCTATTCTACATCTTCTCATTGAGGCCGTTAACCCTCTTATCAATTCCATCATCAATCAATCCCTCAGCTCAGGCACTGTTCCGGCTGAATGGAAGAAAGCCATCGTAAAGCCTCTAATGAAAAAGCATAATAAACCCCCGACAGACCTTTCCAACATGCGCCCAATTTCCCTACTTCCAGCATTAGGCAAAATTACCGAGCAAATAGTACATGCTGAGCTAAAAGCCTTCGTGGAAAACAACCATATTCTCCATCCTCAGCAATCTGGCTTCCGCTCCGGCCATTCTACTGAAACTGCTCTGATCGAGTTATCCGACACCATCAAGTTCCTGCAGGATGAGGGGAAACACGCTGTTCTCATCCTGCTCGACTTAACCGCAGCATTTGATACCATCTCGCATGCAATCCTCATCCATAGAATGCGCGAAATTGGTGTGTCGGATACCGCTCTGAAATGGATATCTTCATTTCTGTCTAACAGATCACAAACAGTCTCACTTGGCCCCTTTCTCTCCAGCGAAAGAACCATTCTATCAGGTGTGCCCCAGGGGTCCATTCTGAGCCCACTCTTCTTCAATATTTACATGGCCCCCCTGCTTACCCTGATTGAATCTCATGGCATCCTTGTAACATCTTACGCTGACGACACTCAACTTGTCGTCACCCTTGACAAAAAACTCCCCGATGCCGCTCTTAGATTCCAGAATTGCCTTTCCCAAGTCTTTGCATGGCTCAATAATAATCACCTCAAGTGCAACAGCGCCAAAACTGAGATTATACCCTTAGGCAAAGACACCCTTTTCTCTCCAAAAGATTGGTGGCCCCAACACTCTGAGGCACCTCCCAGTGCAGTCTCATCGGCCCGCAATCTGGGTGTCCAATTCGACTCGTCCCTCAGTTTTGACGACCATGCACGCATTACTGCAGGGTGCTGCTTTAACCTCATTAGACAGCTAAAGAAATTCTTCGACTTTCTCCCTATTTCCGCCAGGAAATCAGTGGCCGTGGCTCTGATCCTGTCCAGACTCGATTATTGCAATGGTCTTCTGGCAGGTATAAAAAAGTCCACCCTTAAGAAGCTACAGAGCGTCCAGCACGCGGCGGCCAGGCTCGTTCTCGGACTTCCGAGAAGGTCCTCGGCCTCGGCGGCCCTCAACACCCTCCATTGGCTGCCCCTCCACAAAAGGATCCTTTTTAAACTCCTTGTTACTGTCTTTAAGGCCACTAAGAACACAGGCCCCTCCTATCTTCTCAAGCGCTTCCCTCAGTACACTCCATTGCGCTGCCTGAGGTCATCAGGAGCTAATCTGGTTACTATACCTAGGTTTAAGCTCAAAACGAAAGGTGGAAAAACCTTTTCACTCCTGGCGGCTAAGGCTTGGAATGGCCTTCCCTCTAACCTCAGGCACGCCCCTTCAGAACCCCTTTTCAGAAAACTTCTGAAGACTTGGATCTTCCCTCGACCCGACTCTTTGGTCCTCGCAGCCATATGATTCCCATTTCCATCAAGTTGGGTTCTTCTGATTGCTCAGCGCCAAGATGCTCCTTCCGGAGCGATAGTTGCGCTATATAAAAATTAATAAATATCAAATTGTAACTTGCAAACGGACCCGCCTCTCGCCCAAAAATGTGGCGAGGTTAACAATGATCAAGATGAATCAGCACCTCATACCACCAGATTACAAAGTACGAGAATACACGCCGGAAGAAGACGAGGAGGACAGCAACTTAGATGAGGGAATTTCTACTCTGTTAGGTGACACTGACCTACTCCTGCCTGAATTCGCAGAGTATGAGGACGAACTCTTATTCCCTTACACGAGCCCTGAAAATGAGCCAATGAATCAATAACTTTCTTTTTCGTCCTTATTCACTTTTATTCCCGTGTGTCTGTCTTTCTTTGTTTTGCACAGTTAATATAATTAAAACTTTAATCACCTAATCACAAAAACAAGCCCATCAGCAGAACTGTCTTCACTTATTTGCTTATTGATTTGAAGGTGCCGCAGTCTGCATTCCTCAGGTTCACAAGTTCACAAGAACATACTCCTCTATCCTCCTCCTCCAGACTCCTATTTCCCTCAAAGCAGAGGGCTGGATTACGCCCAATGAAGAAAGACTCTGCACTTGTGGGGGTGTTCTACTTCTTTGCGGATGAGTTGGCGGGTCTTGGGGCATTGCTGGGAAGGTCTAATACCGGATAAAACTGGTTTTGACCAAATCAGACTTGAAAACGTTTTTGACTTTTTGCTCACTATCATGTATTCAGGGGCCTGTTTGGGGGGGTTCTGGGTGTTTGTGGGTGGGTTTCGGGGTCTGGGAGCACTGCTGGCACAGTCTAATTTTGATTGCATTTGCTTTTCAGGAAATCCATGGTGGAAAACGGGAGTTATGACCTAGCTGCACAGCGCGTTTGGACAGAAGGCCGAAAAATATTGTAAGTATGAGATTTTCCTTTTTGGCTGTTTGGGGGAGTTGTGCTTTTTTCCGGTTGGGTAGGCGGGTCTCTTGGGGCATTGCTGGGAAGGTCTAACACCGGATAGAAGTGGTTTGGACAAAATCCATGAGGAAAAAGTTTTTGCTATTTCTGACATTTCGCTCAATGTAGCGTTCTCGGGGGCCAGTCTGGGGGGCTTCCTGGTGTTTGTGGGTGGGTTTCGGGGTCTGGGAGCACTGCTGGCTATGGATACTTTTGATTGCAAGAGGTTTGAAGCAAATCCATGGTGGCAGAGGGGAGTTAGGGCCTAGCTGCAGAGCGCGCGCGGAGTGATTTTGGAAATTGCCATGAAAATGACTAAGTCCCCATTTTTGTACATTTGCTTTTTGGCTGTTTGGGGGTCTTCTACTTGTTTTCGCCTGGGTTGACGGCTCTGGGGCCATTGCTGGGAAGCTCTAATACCGGATAAAAGTGGATTGGACCAAATCGGAGGCGAAATTCTTTTTGCGTTTTTGCTGACTTGCTTGTCTTTGAGGTGCTCTTTGGGGGTACCAGGTCTTTGTGGGTGGGTTTTGGGGTCTGGGAGCACTGCTGGTACAGTCTAATTTTGATTGCATTTGCTTTTCAGGAAATAAATGGTGGAAAACGGGAGTTATGACCTAGCTGCACAGCGCGTTTGGACAGAAGGCCGAAAAATATTGTAAGTATGAGATTTTTCTTTTTGGCTGTTTGGGGGTGTTGTGCTTTTTTGCGGGTGGGTTGGCGGGTCTCTTGGGGCCTTGCTGGGAAGGTCTAATACCGGATAGAAGTGGTTTGGACAAAATCCATGAGGAAAAAGTTTTTGCTATTTCTGACATTTCGCTTAATGTAGCGTTTTCGGGGGCCTGTTTGGGGGGCTTCCTGGTGTTTGTGGGTGGGTTTCGGGGTCTGGGAGCACTGCTGGCTATGAATACTTTTGATTGCAAGAGGTTTGAAGCAAATCCATGGTGGCAGAGGGGAGTGAGGGCCTAGCTGCAGAGCGTGCGCGGAGTGATTTTGGAAATTGCCATGTAAATGACTAAGTCCCCATTTTTGTACTTTTGCTTTTTGGCTGTTTGGGGGTCTTCTACTTGTTTTCGCCTGGATTGACAGCTCTGGGGCCATTGCTGGGAAGCTCTAATACCGGATAAAAGTGGTTTGGACCAAATCGGAGGCGAAATTCTTTTTGCGTTTTTGCTGACTTGCTTGTCTTGAGGGTTCCGGTTGTTTGTGGGTGGGTTTCGGGGTCTGGGAGCACTGCTGGCACAGTCTAATTTAGATTGCATTTGCTTTTCAGGAAATCCATGGTGGAAAACGGGAGTTATGACCTAGCTGCACAGCGCGTTTGGACAGAAGGCCAACAAATATTGTAAGTATGAGATTTTCCTTTTTGGCTGTTTGGGGGTGTTGTGCTTTTTTGCGGGTGGGTTGGCGGGTCTTTTGGGTCATTGCTGGGAAGGTCTAATACCGGATAAAACTGGTTTGGAGAAAATCCATGCGGAAAAGCCTTTTGGCACTTTTTGTAACTTAGGGTTAGCCCTAGCAGCAGAATTGCATGTGTTTCGGGGTGTTCTAGAATTTTGCAACTGAGTTCTGGGGTCTTAGAGCACTCGTGGGAATGTGTAATTTTGGTTGCAAGTGATTTGAAGAAAATCCATGGTGGGAAAGGGGGGATTTGGCATAGTTAAAGAAAGCGTTTGCCACTAATATTAACTTAGGGCTCATTAGGGTTAGCAGTATTTGTATTGCATGTGTTTGGGTGGGGGGGTTGTTTGTGGGGGGGTTTGCGAGTCTTGGAGCGATGCTGGGTATGGATACTTTTGCTTGCTTGCAAGTGGTTTGAATACAATCCACGGTGGGTAAGGGGGGATTTGGGCCTACTTTTACTTTCAAAGTACGTTTTGCCACCAGTTTTCTACTAGGCCTCGTTTTTTGAGATATGATTGGGGGTCTTCTACATTTTTGCGACTGGCTTTAGTAAGGGTCTGGGTGGGAGCACTGCTGGGAAGGTCTAATTTTGTTCTAAAACACAGTTTACAGTACACCTAGCTTGAGGGGAAAGATCCGCTAAATTAATTTGCCCATACTTATTTATCCTTCAAAAGGAGACTCAGACAGAGTACGCACTTTCAAAAATATTGTACTGTCTATTAGGAAACTCAAAGTGTGACTTTTTGCACTACACAGCGTACATACCTTATATTTATTTGTTAGTGGTGTTCTAATATCACTTCCTGTTTTTCCATCAATAATTACAGGCCAGGTTTCAGTCTGTGCAATGGGAAAAAAAGGATGAAGTCAGGCTTCACATTAGCGAGCCGCAATTCAGCATCCGCCAGGCAGGCAGTGGACAGGGTGTCTTCTGGTCACCAACATTGATGGACGAAGCGTCAGCTGGAATGTAGGAGTGCCGCTTTTAAGAGGAATGGTTTGATGCGTGCAACTTACTTACCAAATTCAACAGGACAACTACAACAACATACAGATACAGTATCCATTCTTTTCTAATTATTTTTTAAGTAATGTTATTGCTGTGAACTTCTATGAGTGTGACTCTGCATTTCTTGGATCTCTCTCTGCTTCTAAATTGATCCCTACAGCCATTCTATAGGTTTTACTTCGGCTATTTTTTAAACCTAATTTAATGTAAGAAGTGTTTCTCTGAGTGCAGAGATAGGCAAGTGAAAACGCTGCAGCCCTGTACTGCCACATTCTGTCATTCACGGTTGTCTAAAGTACTACTTACTTTTCAGTAACAATGCATGCAGTAGTGCATGCACTTCCTTTATGTCACTTAAAAGATTTATGGTTAGCTTTGTACCCAAAGATTTCTTTATCTTCAATTATTGTTTGTCCATGCTGTGCTTTTTTTTGTCTTCTCTCAAAAAAACTTTCTCAAAATCTCCCATTCCCATCCATTTTACAAACCCTAACCCTCTTCCCCCGGGCTGTGTGGTTTTGATTGATGTGTTACTAAATGACAGCAATAATTCAACACACTTGCTGGGGAGGATAAGGTCATAGCAACAGGCTGGTGAAGGAATCCGAGGATATATTCTATACTTACTCAGCTTCACACTCAGTCACTATTGGCAAATGAAAGCAGATTTTCATGTGCGCCATGCCGTCATCAACTTGATAGGTCATCAAGAACATCCTCCTCCTAGAAGTGGCAAATTATTACGCTGCTGTGTCCTTCACCTTCAGTACTATTTCTTGTAGTAGTAGCCAATGTCAAAGAAATTCAACGCAAGTACTAGTTATACTTTCAATACTTTACCATTTGTTAGGCTACATTGTGGCACTGTTCTAGTGTACTGTCACCTGCTATATTCTCTATCGTACCGTTCTAATGCTACGGTAAGGACAAACAAGGTTTCATTTTCTTTTTTTTCAGATGCTGCAACTGCCACTGTGTAACACCACTAGTACCAACGCAATGATGACATTTCATCCGCCCAGGATTGCCATATCTCCATTTGACGTGCAGCCAGCCCTGTGCCTAGCCCTATTTCCAAACACAAATTACAGGTAAGATAAGTGTTTGGGGGAGGCAGTATAATGGAGTATTAGGAGAGACGAGAGACTGACTTTAGTACTAGTAAAGTCCTAGGACTATTGAATTCACTTACTCTGTGAGAGGCACTTAGTTTTGAAAACATTTGGGCAATTAATTACACAACTTGAATCAAGATGCCACTTAAGTGTCACCAAAACAAAGTTACTGTTAAACCCCCACCCACCAGCCTCAAAAGCAGTAAAAAAACACGTATGCTAAGATAAGTTTAAAGTATATTTATATCCCTGACAAAAATAATCTCCCACAAGACCCAACCCACCCCCACTCCCTAACCCCAACGAAGGTCAGTGAAAAGTCCAAAAAAGTGAAAAAACCCAACTACCAATTCCCACCCCCCAGAAGTCTCTAAAAAAAGGGGCAAAGGACAGTCTCCTCCTACTGCTGGCTGCTGCTGTTGAATTTCCGGGCCAGGTCGGAATGCTCCTTGCGGAGGGTCTCGAGCAGGGTTTTCGTGTTGAGCGGCTCCTGCTTGAGGTAGGAAACCCTCAGGGAAAGGCGGTGCATGCGTTTCTTGCAACTGCTGTGGGGGGCAGCTGATTTCTTTGCTCGGAGGTGGCGGGTGGCTGCGGTACCCCGGCTCCGTACCGCTGGAGACCTGCGCCAACTGGGTGACCCAGGGAGCGCGGAGGAGGATGCAGCTGTCCAGGTAGATGTTGTGGTAGACTGCGTGTCCCCCTCCTCCTGGGCCACCAGCCGGCGATATTCAGCGACAGTGGCCTCCAGCCTCCGTTGCCGGGCCCGTCTAGCCAGCTCCTTCCGGGTTGGTTTGGAAGGAGCATCTATATGAAGAAAGAAAGACATAGTCTGTAACCAATGCTCTTTAAGATTAACAAAAAATGATTCAGCAGAAAGTTGTGTCACAGTAGAACTAGCAACTTGCAAGTGCAGTACATAACTATTGTGGCCAGTATCTATCTAACCTCCCACTTCTTCACCCATGCTCTAACATTAGTGGGAGTTTAAGGAATCAATTCTACGAGCACTATGGACTCACTCCATTAGAGTCGACTATGACAGTACACCAGTCTTATTCTTCTTCTTCTCTCTTGCTTAGCAAAATTGGTACGTTAACTTCTGCAAGCCGGCATAATGCCAGCGCAGTCAACTTGCACCCGAGGAAAACAGACGCCCGCCATGATGAGTGAGACAGACTTGCGTTACTGTACCAGTCCAGTACATGCAGGTGGTGATGCTCTTACTTTTCTATTACGGGTGACACTGAGAATACTCTTTTACAAGGGCTACTGCTTCATTAATTAAACTTTCACCCTACAGTGCCAATGAATACTAGAAAAGGAAAATAAAGAAGATAAATAATCTGATTATCTATCACTGCACATGATATGTATTTACTTACATATGGGATGACTTTAGGTGCTTTGCTTTTTATTGAGTGAACAGTGATACATCCACACATGAATGACCGAGTTCTACTAAACTTATTAACAGGGGTATTCATGGTAGTATTCGGACAAAATTACAACTTCTTTTCCTTGCCTTTCCTACACTGGGACGGACGTGCAGGTGCGGTGTTACATGCTCTTCAAAGTAACACTTAGTTCATCCAGTGACCGTCTACTCTCTCTATATACACATATGCTATCTAAGAGTCAGATAGTACCATGATCCAGGCATCCATCCATTCAAACTATGGGGCAGATTAGGATTGCGGATTTCCCGCATCCTCCAGGCCGGCGGACTCCACCGCCGGCCCGGAGGATGCGGGAAATCCGCTGCGGACTGAAAAAGACCCCCCGCCAGATAAGGATGGCTGGGGGATCGTTTTTCAATCCGGAGCTTTTCCTCCGCGGTCGCCTCCCGTCCGCGGCGGAAAAGCACTAACATGGCTGGCGGTGTCTATCAGACACCGCCAGCCATATTAGGATGTCTGGAGGAACATGCCTTTACACAGCGGCATTTCCGACGTGCAAAGGCATACGGATTTTTGTTTGGGGGCCCGTTGCGGGGCCCCAGAGGTGATGGGGGCGTGGGGGGTGCACATGGGGGGTACCTATGGTACCCCCTGCATTTGCAAGCACAAAGCGGCAGGCACCGCGCGGTGCCTGCCGCTTTGTGCATGCAAATGCACAACTTACATTTTTATCATTGGGGCGGGTGCTGCTTCAAGCAGCACCCGCCGCAATGATAAAAATACAGGATGTGACCGCCAGGGTGGCGGTCACATCCTAATTACCATGGAGGGACCGCCGCTGCCCCTGCGGACCCCGAAGGGCGCAACTCCCTCTGGTTTGCAGCTCTATAGTAGCACCCCTTCCCTTAAATCTCAAGATTCCTCTATGCAGTCCAACCTTTCAAAAAGCCCTGAGCTCAATATTTCAGGTATCGATCCTATTATACCACCAGGCTTGGAGCGACATGATAAGCCCATTTCGGAGTCATTGATAGCTTTGGAGCATTTGTTGTCTTCGATATTACTGTTATTGAGTAAATTTGTGGGGAGTTCTGATTGTGTTCTGGAATCGGTTACTCAGATATTAAAGGTTTTATTACCTAGACTTCCAGAGAAGACCTTGGATCTAAATCCTGAAGTGGGTCCACAGGATTCGGTATCCCCTGTCACATCTTCCTCTGGAAATAATACAGTGCCCATATCCAATAACTGTGATCAAATTATTCCGGGGGTTCCAGCTAGAAATGAGCTCTCTTCAGTCCCTAAATCAACTGCCTACAATTGTATAAGGGATTCCGATCTTGAAATTATAGAAGAAGAGGGGGTTACTGCAGACTGTAATCTTGATAAAGCGCTCTTCCCAATTTTCATGACGGAATCCAAGGGGACTGATGAAGGAGAAAAAGTGATAATTGGCAAACGCAAAAGGTGTAAAGGGAAAAAGAGAAAACCAATCTGCAGACATAAGAAAAAAAGGCTGAGACAAATAATATTTGAGGACTCTCAAGTTCAGCCAAATGATCAGCCTAATACGGAAGAGCCAGTTAATGGGGTCTCGAAACAGCAGTCTAACACATGTACCCCCGATATTCAAATACCAGATTGCAATAAAATCCTCCCTAATTGTTCTACTTTGTCTACAGGAGGACCCCCTCGTGATGTGGGAAAATCTACGATTCTCTTTCCTAAAATAGAAGTGATAAAGTTAGGTCCTTCTGCCTCAGTGGTCCTTAATCCCGCTGCGCCTATTTTCCATTCCCGGGTTGAAGGTACAGCTTGTCCGCAAGAACCTCTTAAAATTTTTTTTGAAGATTCTGTAGATACACTGATTCTAGACTTTTTACCGTTGTTTGACAACGATCTGGCATTAAATAGAACATTGTTACTCAAATGTTTTAGAGCTATAGAGAGCCTAAAATTAATTCAATCAAATGATATTGATTTGGTTTCTATGTTAAGAATTGATAATATATCATACATTAGGGTAACGTTCTATTCCAAATTAATAGTGAATCTCATTTTGAATCAAAAGTCGAGGAATTGATGTGTTACCTGTTTTGGCGAACAGCGGAGATAGATTTTGTGAAAATCGACCTAGTCAATCAGGCCACCCTTTCTCTTTTGAAGATTTAAAGATTTGTGTATCAAAAACTAAACGGCTAGTGTCCCATGTAATTCCTGCCCCGCAAAAAATTTACAACATCCCAAGAGAAGATAACCAACAATGGGATTGGCTTCCTGGTACTCTATTAAGTAAATCAAAAGATAACCCAAAACTACTTTCCCATCTTTAGCAGCTGCTTAAAAATTCTTTCCTGGAATGCTGCAGGGATAACAATAGCCCTGAAAAATTACAGTATCTTTTCTCACTGAACCCCGATGTGATTTGTATTCAGGAGACCTGGTGTATAGACAGAATGGACGTGGGGAAGGACTATTTCGTTCTTGAGGTTGCAGCCTCTCCTTCGAAGAGAGGGCATGCAAAAGGCGGAATTGCGTGCCTTCTCTCTAATAGAATAAAGTGGAACTATTCCCATTATGTGGATCCAGAGTAACCTTTTTCAGGCGGTCACATTTAATAGCTTTGGCAATGGGGAAAACAAAAACCCACTGGTTATAATAAACGCGTGTATTCCCCCAGATGATTGTTATAGTAGTGTACTAAAGCAGGTTTTTAGTTTTATTAAAAAGATTAAGGAGACAATACTTACTCCCCTGGTTCTGTTAGTGGGGGATTTCAATTGCAAAGTTTCTAATTTCAGCTTAGAGCTTTTCAGAAATAAGCCTAAAGAGGAAGCTTTTTTAATTCCTCAAGCCTTCTTCCCTGATAAAATCAAAACTAATAAAAGAGGGAAAATCCTGCAGGAAGAATTGTTTCTTACGGAGGGTCTGATAGTGAATGGTAGGCTCCCTTCTGATGTTCCAGAAAATTATACCCACAAATCCAGCACCAGTGAGTCCATCTTGGATTATGTAATTATAGATCATTGCTCCTTCTCTTTATTGAGAGATTTGGTAGTCTCAGAGAACATATTTAGTGATCATATGTTATTAACTTTAACCCTTTCAATACACCCTCCTAAATCTGACCCTTGGTCACTTAATGGTGATGCGGTCAATATTCATAAGAAGTCTGGTAGATGTTACTGGGACTTTAAAGCCATAAAGGGCCTGGGGCGTATCTTGAACAAAACTATTTTAGAGTTAAACGACTGGAAAGGGTTTGAATTAATCCATTTTGAGGATCTTATGGAGAAGATCATTTTGGATGTTAAAAAATCAAATTTGACACCAAAAAAGATTCTTCTCCCTAGATCGATTATTCTCCTCAATAAGGAAATAAATAAGCTAGTGCGGGAGCAATACCTGTGCAGATCAATTGAAAGACTCCATAAAATTGATCGTTTAAGAAGTAGGAGAAGCAGGATTAAGAAAAAGATAAAAAAAGAAAAAGAAGATTCCCTATGGATAAGTCTACGGGAGGCAGTGGTTCATGGCAAAGTTAGACAGTTTTGGACTCTTATTGGGGAGGGATGCGGTGCAAGAGTGGGTCCCCTACCAATTCCTATCCCCGAATCATCTTGGGTCAATTATATCTCCACCTTATACGCTTTGAATGGGCAGTCAGTTGAGCTCAGGGACCTTAGTATTGAGCTTGATTCGGCAATAGAGCCCCCTTCAGAAAAAACTATTAAACAGGCGATTAAGGACATGCGTATTTCAGGAGCCATGGGACCTGATGAACTCCCGATATCTGTTCTGAAACAGTAGCCAGTTTTATAGAGCAAAATTCTGTTTCCTGTCTTCAGTTTTTGCTTCATGAAGAAAATTGTCCCTTCTTCTTGGAAAGGGAGCATACTAGTGCCACTATTTAAGAAGGGCGATAGGGATATTCCGAAGAATTATCGTCAAATAGACCTCCTTGACGCAATTGGAAAAGTTTTTACCAAATGATTGCTATCCTTAATTAATGATTGGGTTGATGCAAATCATATATTACCCCTAGAACAGACTGGATTCCGCAAAGGGCACGGCACCTTAGATAATCTTACCGCACTACAGATCATTTCGGACAAATATGTAAAGGCTCGTGGGGGTTATGTGTATGCGGCATTTATAGACTTCTCCACAGCATTCGATAAGGTGGATCGCCCTTTGCTGTGGAGAAAGCTATCCGCAATGGGCTTGCCTCCCACTTGCTAGATCTGGTGCAGGTTTTACATACCGATACATGGTGTCGTGTCCTGAATTGTGGAGTAAGGGGGTTATCACAAATTATCCCATCAATTAATGGATTGAAACAGGGTTGTCTCCTTGCTCCATTGCTCTTTTCCCTGTATATTGCGGATCTCCCTGCATCTATCTCCTCAAGTGATGGTATAGCCCCGGTTGTAGGGGGAACCCCTATTTCCTGTTTGTTATATGCAGATGACATTATATTAGATTTAACACCTAAAGGGTTGGCCAATCGTCTTCGTGCACTAGATCTTTTCTCCGAAGCCCATTTCTTGAAGATAAATGCAACAAAAAGCAAAATTACGTGTATTGCAGGGAGAAAAAAGTTAAAATATAAAAATTTTGTCTGGTCAGCTGGTGGCCACAAATTGGAGGTGGTAAAGACATATGTCTTTCTAGGAAAAATCATTTCCAATAATTTGAGTGACAAACTCCACACTGATAACAACTCCCGCAAAGCTTTATCCCAGGGAAAAGGCTCGACTGCTTTATATTCAGCCACGGGGAGAAGACATTTTGATTGCCTACTGGAAGTCTTTAGGGCAAAAATACCATCTTCCCTTTTGTATGGATTGGAACTGGTAGACTTAAGGCCATGGAATTTTTTACATTCTATTGAAGGGAAGTTGTTAAGATCTATATCCTCTCTTAACACTGCTTGCTCAGCAGCCGCCTGCAGACTTGAATATGGTCTTCGCAGTAGCTGGGTGCAGGGACTAGCAGCGGTAGTACGGTGGGTGGCTAGTTTGGCTAGAGGACAAAAGGGTTCATAAAGAGATCTTATGAAGACTGAACTTTTGGGCAGCCTAAAGGAGTACTCGCAAATAGTTAAGAATTTCAGAAAGGCGGTGGCCCTTCTTCAATTGGAAGAGAGCACTCTTTTTATTATTTCTGCTGCACAATTAAAATCTCTTCTGAAAGAGGCATCCTGGGATCTTAGCTTTAAAATTGACAAGAAGGCTATTTACGCCAAGAAGGGAGCTAACCATCTTACTGACTCGTATATGAGGAAAGCTATCCAACCCTATTTCGCTTGGAATTTACCACATGACAGGATTTGTTGCCATTAAACAATTTATTGGCAAAATGGTATGGTACTCCTGCAATTTGTAATTTTTGCAACTTGTCCACCCAGGATTGCTTGCACGTTCTCTTCATATGCCCCATATTGCGCCCATTTCGGCGTAAGTGGTTAAGATATATATGTCTGCAATTGGGTATTTTAAATGCTAACTCTTTTTTACTTGCACTGTATAACCCCCCAAATGAAATCTTCTGTTTTAATATTTTTCACTTTTTAAATGTTTTTTAGCTATTTATTGATGACTTTTGTAGTTGGTGAATTTGATTACTCTGTATTTTTGTAAACATTGTTGATGTCTATTTTGCATTGAATGGATTTTGTATTGTGTATGATTTTTATGTGGATCTCCTCGGAGTTCCAAAACATAATAAAGGAATTGAATTGAAATA